>NC_053024.1:618169303-618318616 GCF_003073215.2 Triticum urartu
GGAGTAATAAATGCGGTCTTCTCTTCATCTTCTTCTGCCATGAAGATCTGATGATATCCTGAGTATGCGTCAAGAAATGAAAGCAAATCACATCCGGCTGTGGAGTCAACAATCTGGTCAATGCGCGGCAAAGGAAATGGGTCTTTGGGACAAGCTTTGTTAACATCGGTAAAATCGATACAAAGTCTCCATTTCCCATTCGCCTTGCGCACAACTACAGGATTGGCCAACCACGTAGGATGGAGCACTCCTCTGACAAGGCCTGCTGCTTCCAGCTTCTTGATCTCTTCTGCAATGAATTCTTGGCGCTCCACTGCTTGCTTCCTGACCTTCTGCTTGACGGGCCGCGCATGAGGACAAATGGCAAGGTGGTGCTCAATTACTTTCCTGGGAACACCGGGGATGTCAGACGGTTTCCATGCAAACACGTCGACATTCGCCCGCAGGAAAGCAACGAGCGCGCTTTCCTATTTAGGGTCGAGAGTGGTACTGATGGTCAAGGTACCACCAGTGCCGTCCTCCTTGGCGGACACCTTTTTCGTCTCTGGCGGAGCTGCCATCGTCTTCTTACACTTGCCGGTGGAGCTCGATGGCGCGCCAAAGATGCCGGGGTACTGATCCACGAACACCTATGGGACCGGCGGACCGAGTCCCTTTCGGTTCGGCGGGGGCGGAGATCGCGCAAAGAGCAAATCAAGGCGATACACGCGAGCGATTTACCCAGGTTCGGGCCGCACGGATGCGTAAAACCCTACTCCTGCTTTGTGGTTTGTATTGATTTCTTGCTCAGGAGCGCGGAGTGCTACAGTACACTTCAGCAGCTAGCAAGACCGAGCGTGAGTGTTCGAACCCCCCTCTACGTTGCACACGGGCCTCCTTTTATATGCTCAAGGGGTCACCAACAGGTGGCAACGGAGGCAAAGGGTAAAAATGGAAAGGTGCTGTAGTAGGTACAGCTACCTGTTACAGTGTATCATACCTAACCCTGACGGCAGGGGACAAGGGCCTTAAATGCCCGTCTGTGTCGCCTGAACAGTGCAAAAAGGGACCGCCAGGGACGCCACCGCTCGCCATGATGGCAATCTTGTCAGCGCCGCTTGCCACCGCACGCCGCTGGCTGCACAGCCTCCCGCCACGTACGCCTGGAAGGGCCCCAGAGCGACACGTTGGTGGATGTGCTAGAGCGCGGGCCCAGAGAGGTGGCTTGCCACGGCAAGCGCCTTGCCGCTGTCGTTGTCTTGTCGCGTCCGGGAGCTTGTCGCTCACCGGGCCTTGCCGGGACGCGTGGTGCGCCGCGGCAAGTTCCTTGAAATGCCTTGGGTGGCCTTCCCGGCAAGCTCCTCTTGCCGGGGTCTTGGGATGCTTTTGTTAGCCTTCCCGGCAAGCTCCTCTTGCCGGGGTCTTGTCTCCTTGACTTGGATACTTTGTTCTTGAATGGCTCGAAAGGAACTACGGAGGACCTTGGCGGTCACCCGGCAAGCCTTGCCGCGGGATGCTGCGACTGCCCGTGCACAAGTTCGGGATACTAGGGTACCCCTACTCTAGTACACCGACAGAGTCACTTTGAAAAATATTAAGGAGAAGGAACCCATAGTTAATGAAAGAATAAATCATGATTCCACTAGAATCGATAAACTTGAGGGTATCATTACCAACTTGGGAACCGCTTTTTCTTCCATAAAGAATACTCCAAGTCCTCCAACTAAAATTGCCAAGCTTATGTATGTTCCTAAAAATAAGGGTGAATCCTCTAGCAAAGAAACTGCAGATCTCAAATCTATAAGTATTCATCCTAATCGTTTTGCTATCATTAAGGAACCATTTGCTACTAATGATTTTTTTCGATTTTGTGCCTAGAAGTTTGATTATTGATAAAAGGAAAGAAACTCCTAAAGGTGATAGATGTCTCATTAAAGAATTACCAACTAGAGATACCTAGATCTATCTTCGCTTTTATGCATAGCTAGGGGCGTTAAACGATAGCGCTTGTTGGGAGGCAACCCAATTTTATTTTTATTCCTTGCTTTTTGCTCCTGTTTAGTAATAAATAATTTATCTAGCCTCTGTTTTGGTTGTGTTTTTGTGTTTAATTAGTGTTTGTGCCAAGTAGAACCGTTGGGAAGACTTGGGGAAAGTCTTTTTAATCTTGCTGTAAAAAACAGAAACTTTAGTGCTCACGAGAATTGCTGTCATTTTTATTTGGAAAGTGCTATTTAGTTAATTCTTTTTGCAGATGATTAATAGATAAATTCCTCACGTTCAGCAATTTATTTTAGAATTTTGGGGTTCCAGATCTTGCGTTAGCTATAGATTACTACAGACTGTTCTGTTTTTGACAGATTCTGTTTTTCGTGTGTTGTTTGCTTATTTTAATGAATCTATGGCTAGTAAAATAGTTTATAAACCATAGAGAAGTTGGAATACAGTAGGTTTAACACCAATATAAATAAAGAATGAGTTCATTACAGTACCTTGAAGTGGTGTTTTCTTTTCTTTCGCTAATGGAGCTCACAAGATTTTCTACTTTAAGTTTTGTGTTGTGAAGTTTTCAAGTTTTGGGTAAAGATTTGATGGATTATGGAACAAGGAGTGGAAAGAGCCTAAGCTTGGGTATGCCCATGGAGCCCCCAAGATAATCTAAGGACACCTAAAAGCCAAAGCTTGGGGATGCCCCAGAAGGCATCCCCTCTTTCCTCTACTTCCATCGGTAACTTTACTTGGAGCTATATTTTTATTTACCACATGATATGTGTTTTGCTTAGAGCGTCTTGTATTATTTGAGTCTTTACTTTTTAGTTTTCCACAATCATCCTTGCTGTACACACCTTTTGAGAGAGACACACATGATTCGGAAATTGTTAGAATACTCTATGTGCTTCACTTATATCTTTTGAGTTATATAGTTTTTGCTCTAGTGCTTCACTTATATCTTTTAGAGCGCGTTGGTGGATTTGTTTTATAGAAACCATTGTTCTCTCTTGCTTCACTTAGATTATTTTGAGAGTCCTACAAAACAGCATGGTAAATTGCTTTAATTATGTTAGGCATTCAAGATTAATAATAAAATTTTCTTATGAGTGTGTTGAATACTATGAGAAGTTTGATACTTGATAATTGTTTTGAGATATGGAGATGGTGATATTAGAGTCATGCTAGTTGAGTAGTTGTGAATTTGAGAAATACTTGTGTTAAAGTTTGTGATTCCCGTAGCATGCACGTATGGTGAATCATTATGTGATGAAGTCGGAGCATGATTTATTTATTGATTGTCTTCCTTATGAGTGGCGGTCGGGGATGAGTGATGGTCTTTTCCTACCAATCTATCCCCCTAGTTGCATGCGCGTAATACTTTGCTTTGATAAATGTAGATTTTTGCAATAAGTATATGAGTTCTTTATGACTAATGTTGAGTCCATGGATCATACGCACTCTCACCCTTCCACCATTGCTAGCCTCTCTAATACAATGCACCTTTCGTCGGTATCATACACCCACCATATACCTTCATCAAAACAGCCACCATACCTACCTATCATGGCATTTCCATAGCCATTCCGAGATATATTGCCATGCAACTTACCACTGTTCCGTTTACTATGACACGCTCCATCATTGTAATATTGCTTTGCGTGATCATGTAGTTGACATTGTATTCGTGGCAAAGCCACCGTTCATAATTCTTTCATACATGTCACTCTTGATTCGTTGCATATCCCGGTACACCGCCGGAGGCATTCACATAAGAGTCATATTTTGTTCTAAGTATTGAGTTGTAATTGTTGAGTTGTAAGTAAATAAAAAAGTGTTATGATCATCATTTTTAGAGCATTGTCCAAAGTGAGGAAAGGATGACGGAGACTCCGGACTAAAAAAAGAGAGGCCATAAAAAAGGCCCAAATAAAAAATGAGAGAAAAAGAGAGAAGGGACAGTGCTACTATCATTTTACCACACTTGTGCTTCAAAGTAGCACCAAAATCTTCATAGAGAGTCTCCTATGTTATCACTTTCATATACTACTGGGAATTTTTCATTATAGAACTTGGCTTGTATATTCCAATGATGGGCTTCCTTAAAATGCCCTAGGTCTACGTGAGCAAGCGAGTTGGATGCACACCCACTTAGTTCTTTTGTTGAGCTTTCATACACTTATAGCTCTAGTGCATCCGTTGCATGGCAATCCCTACTCACTCACATTGATATCTATTAATGGGAATCTCCATAGCCCGTTGATAAGCCTAGTTGATGTGAGACTATCTTCCCCCTTTTTGTCTTCTCCACAACCACCATTCTATTCCACCTATAGTGCTATGTCCATGGCTCACGCTCATGTATTGCGTGAAGATTGAAAAAGTTTGAGAACACTAAAAGTATGAAACAATTGCTTGGCTTGTCATCGGGGTTGTGCATGATTTAAATACTTTGTGTGGTGAAGATGGAGCATAGACAGACTATATGATTTTGTAGGGATAACTTTCTTTGGCCATGTTATTTTCAAGATACATAATTGCTTAAGTTAGTATGCTTGAAGTATTATTAGTTCTATGTCAATATTGAACTTTTGTCTTGAACCTTTCGGATCTGAATATTCATACCACAATTAAGAAGAATTACATTGAAATTATGCCAAGTAGCATTCCACATCAAAAATTCTGTTTTTTATCATTTACCTACTCGAGGACAAGCAGGAATTAAGCTTGGGGATGCTTGATACGTCTCCAACGTATCTATAATTTTTGATTGTTCCATGCAATATTATATCCTGTTTTATACATTATTGGGCTTTATTATACACTTTTATATTATTTTTGGGACTAACCTATTAACCGGAGGCCCATCCGCTATTTTTTTGCCTATTTCAGAGTGTCGTAGAAAAAGAATATAAAACGGAGTCCAAATGGAATGAAACCTTCGGGAACGTGATTTTCGGAACAAACGTGATCCAGAGGACTTGGACCCTACGTCAAGACATCAACCAGGAAGGCACGAGGTACGGGGGCGCGCCTACCCCCCCCCCCAGGCGTGCCCTCCACCCTCGTGGGGCCCACGTTGCTCCATCGACGTACTTCTTCCTCCTATATATACCTACGTACCCCCAAACTACCAGATACGGAGCCAAAACCCTAATTCCACCGCTGTAACTTTCTGTATCCACAAGATCCCATCTTGGGGCCTTTTCCGGAGCTCCGCCGGAGGGGGTATTGATCACGGAGGGCTTCTACATCAACACCATAGCCTCTCCGATGAAGTGTGAGTAGTTTACTTCAGACCTTCGGGTCCATAGTTATTAGCTAGATGCCTTCTTCTCTCTTTTTGGATCTCAATACAAAGTTCTCCCCCTCTCTTGTGGAGATCTATTCGATGTAATCTTCTTTTGCGGTGTGTTTGTTGAGACCGATCAATTGTGGGTTTATGATCAAGATTATCTATGAACAATATTTGAATCTTCCCTGAATTCTTTTATGTATGATTGGTTATCTTTGCAAGTCTCTTTGAATTATCAGTTTGGTTTGGCCTACTAGATTGATCTTTCTTGCAATGGGAGAAGTTCTTAGCTTTGGGTTCAATCTTGCGGTGTCCTTTCCCAGTGACAATAGGGGCAGCAAGGCACGTATTGTATTGTTGCCATCGAGGATAAAAAGATGGGGTTTATATCATATTGCATGAATTTATCCCTCTACATCATGTCATCTTGCTTAAAGCGTTACTCAGTTCTCTTGAACTTAGTACTCTAGATGCATGCTGGATAGCGGTCGATGTGTGAAGTAATAGTAGTAGATGCAGGCAGGAGTCGGTCTACTTGTCTTGGACGTGATGCCTATATACATGATCATACCTACATATTCTCATAACTATGCTTAATTATGTCAATTGCTCAATAGTAATTTGTTCACCCACCGTAATACTTATGCTCTCAAGAGAAGCCACTAATGAAACCTATGGTCCCCGGGTCTATTTTCCATCATATTAATCTTCCAATACTTAGTTATTTCCTTGGCCATTTATTTTAATTGCATCTTTATTTCTCTTTATCATAAAAATACCAAAAATACTATCTTATCATATCTATCAGATCTCACTTTCGTAAGTGACTGTGAAGGGATTGACAACCCCTTTATCGCGTTGGTTGTGAGGAGTTTATTTGTTTGTGTAGGTGCGAGGGACTCATGCGTGGCCTCCTACTGGATTGATACCTTGGTTCTCACAAAGTAAGGGAAATACTTACGCTGCTCTGCTGCATCACCCTTTCCTCTTCAAGGGAAAACCAACGCAGTGCTCAAGAGGTAGCAAAGGATCATAAAGCAAAACTCAAAACTAAATCATACTAAAACTTTATTCTACTAGATCAAGATATTACCAAAAGGATCGAACTGAGAAAAATGGTAAAGAAAAAAGTGTGATGGTGATATGTGTTGGAAATAAGCCCTAGAGGCAATAATAAAAGCATTATTATTATATTTCTTTGTTCATGATAATTGTCTTTATTCATGCTATAATTGTATTATCCGGAAATCGTAATACATGTGTGAATAACAGACACCAACATGTCCCTAGTAAGCCTCTAGTTGACTAGCTCGTTAATCAACAGATAGTCATGGTTTCCTGACTATGGACATTGGATGTCATTGATAACGGGATCACATCATTAGGAGAATGATGTGATGGACAAGACCCAATCCTAAGCATAGCGTGAGATCGTGTAGTTCGTTTGCTAGAGCTTTTACAATGTCAAGTATCTTTTCCTTTGACCATGAGATCGTGTAACTCCCGGATACCGTAGGAGTGCTTTGGGTGTACCAAACGTCACAACGTAACTGGGTGACTATAAAGGTGCACTACAGGTATCTCCGAAAGTGTCTGTTGGGTTGACATAGATCGAGACTGGGATTTGTCACTCCGTATGACGGAGAGGTATCACTGGGCCCACTCGGTAATGCATCATCATAATGAGCTCAAAGTGACCAAGTGTCTGGTCACGGGATCATGCATTACGGTACGAGTAAAGTGACTTGCCGGTAAGGAGATTGAACGAGGTATTGGGATACCGATGATCGAATCTCGGGCAAGTAACATACCGATTGACAAAGGGAATTGCATACGGGGTTGCTTGAATCCTCGACATCGTGGTTCATCCGATGAGATCATCGAGGAGCATGTGGGAGCCAACATGGGTATCCAGATCCCGCTGTTGGTTATTGACCGGAGAGCGATCTCGGTCATGTCTACATGTCTCCCGAACCCGTAGGGTCTACACACTTAAGGTTCGGTGACGCTAGGGTTGTAGGGATATGTATATGCAGTAACCCGAATGTTGTTCGGAGTCCCGGATGAGATCCCGGACGTCACGAGGAGTTCCGGAATGGTCCGAAGGTAAAGATTTATATATGGGAAGTCCTGTTTCGGCCATCGGGACAAGTTTCGGGGTAATCGGTATTGTACCGGGACCACCGGAAGGGTCCCGGGGGTCCACCGGGTGGGGCCACCTATCCTGGGGGGGCACATGGGCTGTAGGGGGTGCGCCTTGGACTACATGGGCCAAGGGCACCAGCCCCAAGAGGCCCATGCGCCTAGGGTTACAAGGGGAAAGAGTCCTAGGAGGGGAAGGCACCTCCTAGGTGCCTTGGGGGGGAGGGAAACCCCCCTTGGCCGCCGCCCCACCCTAGGAGATTGGATCTCCTAGGGCCGCCCCCCCCTTGGCCCTCCTATATATAGTGAGGGAAGGAGGGCTTTTCTCCCACGCCTTTGGTTGCCTCCTTCTCCCTCTCCAACACCTCCTCCTCCTCCATAGCGCTTGGCGAAGCCCTGCCGGAGTACTGCAGCTCCATCAACACCACACCGTCGTGCTGCTGCTGGTGCCATCTCCCTCAACCTCTCCTCTCCCCTTGCTGGATCAAGAAGGAGGAGACGTGGCTGTTCCGTACGTGTGTTGAACGCGGAGGTGCCGTCCGTTCGGTGCTAAGATCTCCGGTGATTTGGATCACGTCGTGTACGACTACCTCATCCCCGTTCTTTGAACGCTTCCGCTCGTGATCTACAAGGTACGTAGATGCATCTAATCACTCGTTGCTAGATGAACTCCTAGATGGATCTTGGTGAAACCGTAGGATTTTTTTTCCTACAACGTTCCCCAACAGTGGCATCATGAGCTAGGTCTATGCGTAGTTCTTCTTGCGCGAGTAGAACACAATTTGTTGTGGGCGTAGATGTTGTCAACTTTCTTGCCGCTACTAGTCTTATCTTGCTTCAACGGTATTGTGGGATGAAGCGGCCCGGACCAACCTTACACGTACGCTTACGTGAGACCGGTTCCACCGACTAACATGCACAAGTTGCATAAGGTGGCTGGCGGGTGTCTGTCTCTCCTACTTTAGTTGGAGCGGATTCGATGAAAAGGGTCCTTATGAAGGGTAAATAGAAGTTGACAAATCACGTTGTGGCTTTCACGTAGGTAAGAAAACGTTCTTGCTAGAACCCTACTTCAGCCACGTAAAACATGCAACAACAATTAGAGGACGTCTAACTTGTTTTTGCAGCAAGTGCTTTGTGATATGATATGGCCAAAGTTGTGATGAATGATGAATGATCTATATGTAATGTATGAGATGTTCATGCTATTGTAATAGGAATCACGACTTGTATGTCGATGAGTATGACAACCGGCAGGAGCCATAGGAGTTGTCTTTGTTTTTTGTATGACCTGCGTGTCATTGAGAAACGCCATGTAAATTACTTTACTTTATTGCTAAACGCGTTAACCATAGTAGTAGAAGTAATAGTTGGCAAGCAACTTCATGGAGACACAATGATGGAGATCATGATGATGGAGATCATGGTGTCATGCCGGTGACAAGATGATCATGGAGCCCCAAGATGGAGATCAAAGGAGCTATGTGATATTGGCCATATCATGTCACTATTATTATTTGATTGCATTTGATGTTTATCATGTTTTGCATCTTGTTTACTTAGAACGACGGTAGTAAATAAGATGATCCCTCACAACAATTTCAAGAAGTGTTCTCCCCTAACTGTGCACCATTGCTAAAGTTCGTCGTTTCGAAGCACCACGTGATGATCGGGTGTGATAGATCCTTACGTTCACATACAACGGGTGTAAGACAGTTTTACACATGCAAAACACTTAGGGTTAACTTGACGAGCCTAGCATGTGTATAGACATGGCCTCGGAACACAGAAGACCGAAAGGTCGAGCATGGGTCGTATAGAAGATACGATCAACATGAAGATGTTCACCGATGTTGACTAGTCCGTCTCACGTGATGATCGGACATGGCCTAGTTGACTCGGATCATGTTATACTTAGATGACTAGAAGAGGGATGTCTATCTAAGTGGGAGTTCATTGAATAATTTGATTAGATGAACTTAATTATCTTGAACTTAGTCTAAAAATCTTTACAATATGTCTTGTAGATCAAATGGCCAACGTAGTCCTCAACTTCAACGCATTCCTAGAGAAAACCAAGCTGAAAGACGATGGCAGCAACTATACGAACTGGGTCCGGAACTTGAGGATCATCCTCATAGCTGCCAAGAAAGATTATGTCCTACAAGCACCGCTGGGTGACGCACCTGTTCTCCCTGCAGAACAAGACGTTATGAACGCTTGACAGGCACGTACCGATGACTACTCCCTCGTTCAGTGCGGCATGCTTTACAGCCTAGAGCCGGGGCTCCAAAAGCGTTTTGAGAGACATGGAGCATATGAGATGTTCGAAGAGCTGAAAATGGTTTTCCAAGCTCATGCCCGGGTCGAGAGATATGAAGTCTCCGACAAATTCTTCAGCTGTAAGATGGAGGAAAATAGTTCTGTCAGTGAGCACATACTCACTATGTCTGGGTTACATAACCGCTTGACTCAGCTGGGAGTTAATCTCCCGGATGATGCGGTCATTGACAGAATCCTCCAGTCGCTTCCACTGAGCTACAAGAGCTTTGTGATGAACTTCAATATGCAGGGGATGGAAAAGACCATTCCTGAAGTATTTGCTATGCTGAAATCAGCAGAGGTAGAAGTCAAGAAGGAACATCAAGTGTTGATGATCAATAAAACCACTAAGTTCAAGAAGGGCAAGGGTAAAAAGAACTCCAAGAAGGACGGCAAGGGAGTTGCCGCGCCCGGCAAGCAAGCTGCTGGGAAGAAGCCAAAGAATGGACCCAAGCCCGAGACTGAGTGCTTGTATTGCAAGGAAAGTGGTCACTGGAAGCGGAACTGCCCCAAATACTTAGCAGACAAGAAGGCCGGCAAAACAAAAGGTATATGTGATATACATGTAATAGATGTGTACCTTACCAGCACTCGTAGTAGCTCCTGGGTATTTGATACCGGTGCAGTTGCTCACATTTGTAACTCAAAGCAGGAGCTACGGAATAAGCGGAGACTGGCGAAGGACGAGGTGACAATGCGCGTCAGGAATGGTTCCAAGGTCGATGTGATCGCCGTCGGCACGCTGCCTCTACATTTACCTACGGGATTAGTTTTAAACCTCAATAATTGTTATTTAGTGCCAGCTTTGAGCATGAACATTGTATCGGGATCTCGTTTAATTCGAGATGGCTACTCATTTAAATCTGAGAATAATGGTTGTTCCATTTATATGAGAGATATGTTTTATGGTCATGCTCCTATGGTAAATGGTTTATTCTTAATGAATCTCGAGCGTATTGCTACACATATTCATAGTGTGAGTACCAAAAGATGTAAGTTTGATAATGATAGTTCCACATACTTGTGGCACTGCCGCCTTGGTCACATAGGTGTCAAACGCATGAAGAAGCTCCATGCAGATGGACTTTTAGAGTCTCTTGATTATGAATCATTTGACACGTGCGAACCATGCCTCATGGGTAAAATGACCAAGACTCCGTTCTCAGGAACAATGGAGCGAGCAACCAACTTATTGGAAATCATACATACTTATGTGTGCAGTCCAATGAGTGTTGAGGCTCGCGGTGGCTATCGTTATGTTCTCACCCTCACCGATGACTTGAGTAGATATGGGTATGTCTACTTAATGAAACACAAGTCTGAAACCTTTGAAAAGTTCAAGGAATTTCAGAGTGAGGTTGAGAATCAACGTGACAGGAAAATCAAGTTCCTACGATCAGATCGAGGAGGAGAATACTTGAGTCACGAGTTTGGCACACACTTAAGAAAATGTGGAATAGTTTCAAAACTCACGCCGCCTGGAACACCTCAGCGTAATGGTGTGTCCGAACATCGTAATCGCACTCTATTAGATATGGTGCGATCTATGATGTCTCTTGCCGATTTATCGCTATCCTTTTGGGGGTATGCTTTAGAGACTGCCGCATTCACTTTAAATAGGGCTCCTTCGAAATCCGTTGAGACGACACCGTTTGAATTATGGTTTGGTAAGAAACCTAAGTTGTCGTTTCTGAAAGTTTGGGGATGCGATGCTTATGTCAGGAAACTTCAACCTGAAAAGCTCGAACCCAAGTCGGAAAAATGCGTCTTCATAGGATACCCTAAAGAAACTACTGGGTATACCTTCTACCTCAGATCCGAAGGCAAGATCTTTGTTGCCAAGAATGGGTCCTTTCTAGAGAAAGAGTTTCTCTCGAAAGAAGTAAGTGGGAGGAAAGTATAACTTGATGAAGTGTTGCCTCTTGAACCGGAAAATGGCACAACTCAAGAAAATGTTCCTGAGGTGCCTGCACCAACAAGAGAGGAAGTTAATGATGATGATCAAGATACTTCTGATCAAGCTCCTACTGAAATTCGAAGGTCCACAAGGACACGTTCCGCACCAGAGTGGTACGGCAACCCTGTCTTGGAAATAATGTTGTTAGACAACGGTGAACCTTCGAACTATGAAGAAGAGATGGCGGGCCCGGATTCCGACAAATGGCTGGAAGCCATGAAATCCGAGATAGGATCCATGTATGAAAACGAAGTGTGGACTTTGACTGACTTGCCCGTTGAGCGGCGAGCCATAGAAAATAAATGGATCTTTAAGAAGAAGACAAACGCGGATGGTAATGTGACCATCTATAAAGCTCGGCTTGTCGCTAAGGGTTATCGACAAGTTCAAGGAGTTGACTACAATGAGACTTTCTCACCGGTGGCGAAGCTGAAGTCCGTCCGAATCATGTTAGCAATTGCCGCATTCTACGATTATGAGATATGGCAAATGGACGTCAAAACGGCATTCCTTAATGGTTTCCTTAAGGAAGAATTGTATATGATGCAGCCGGAAGGTTTTGTCGATCCTAAGAATGCTAACAAGGTGTGCAAGCTCCAACGCTCGATTTATGGGCTGGTGCAAGCATCTCGGAGTTGGAACATTCACTTTGATGAGATGATCAAAGCGTTTGGGTTTACGCAGACTTATGGAGAAGCCTGCGTTTACAAGAAAGTGAGTGGGAGCTCTGTAGCATTTCTCATACTATATGTAGATGACATACTTTTGATGGGAAATGATATAGAACTCTTGGACAGCATCAAGGCCTACTTTAATAAGAGTTTTTCAATGAAGGACCTTGGCGAAGCTGCTTATATATTAGGCATCAAGATCTATAGAGATAGATCAAGACGCCTCATAGGTCTTTCACAAAGCACATACCTTGATAAGATTTTGAAGAAGTTCAAAATGGATTAGTCCAAGAAAGGGTTCTTGCCTGTTTTGCAAGGTGTGAGATTGACCTCGGCTCAATGCCCGACCACGGCAAAAGATAAAGAAGAGATGAGTGTCATCCCCTATGCTTCAGCCATAGGATCTATTATGTATGCCATGCTATGTACCAGACCTGATGTAAACCTTGCCGTAAGTTTGGTAGGAAGATACCAAAGTAATCCCGGCAAGGAACACTGGACAGCGCTCAAGAATATCCTGAAGTACCTGAAAAGGACAAAGGACATGTTTCTCGTTTATGGAGGTGACGAAGAGCTGGTCGTAAAGGGTTACGTCGACGCTAGCTTCGACACAGATCTAGATGACTCTAAGTCACAAACCGGATACGTGTATATGTTGAATGGTGGAGCAGTGAGCTGGTGCAGCTGCAAGCAGAGCGTCGTGGCGGGATCTACATGTGAAGCGGAGTACGTGGCAGCCTCGGAGATAGCACATGAAGCAATATGGGTGAAGGAGTTCATCACCGACCTAGGAGTCATACCCAATGCGTCGGGGCCAATCAAACTCTTTTGTGACAACACTGGAGCTATTGCACTTGCCAAGGAGCCCAGGTTTCACAAGAAGACAAGGCACATCAAGCGTCGCTTCAACTCCATTCGTGAAAATGTTCAAGATGGAGACATAGAGATTTGTAAAGTACATACGGACCTGAATGTAGCAGATCCGTTGACTAAACCTCTCCCTAGGGCAAAACATGATCAACACCAGAATTCCATGGGTGTTCGATTCATCACAATGTAACTAGATTATTGACTCTTGTGCAAGTGGGAGACTGTTGGAAATATGCCCTAGAGGCAATAATAAAAGCATTATTATTATATTTCTTTGTTCATGATAATTGTCTTTATTCATGCTATAATTGTATTATCCGGAAATCGTAATACATGTGTGAATAACAGACACCAACATGTCCCTAGTAAGCCTCTAGTTGACTAGCTCGTTGATCAACAGATAGTCATGGTTTCCTGACTATGGACATTGGATGTCATTGATAACGGGATCATATCATTAGGAGAATGATGTGATGGACAAGACCCAATCCTAAGCATAGCGTGAGATCGTGTAGTTCGTTTGCTAGAGCTTTTACAATGTCAAGTATCTTTTCCTTTGACCATGAGACCGTGTAACTCCCGGATACCGTAGGAGTGCTTTGGGTGTACCAAACGTCACAATGTAACTGGGTGACTATAAAGGTGCACTACAGGTATCTCCGAAAGTGTCTGTTGGGTTGACATAGATCGAGACTGGGATTTGTCACTCCGTATGACGGAGAGGTATCACTGGGCCCACTCGGTAATGCATCATCATAATGAGCTCAAAGTGACCAAGTGTCTGGTCACGGGATCATGCATTACGGTACGAGTAAAGTGACTTGCCGGTAACGAGATTGAACGAGGTATTGGGATACCGACGATCGAATTTCGGGCAAGTAACATACCGATTGACAAAGGGAATTGCATACGGGGTTGCTTGAATCCTCGACATCGTGGTTCATCCGATGAGATCATCGAGGAGCATGTGGGAGCCAACATGGGTATCCAGATCCCGCTGTTGGTTATTGACCGGAGAGCGATCTCGGTCATGTCTACATGTCTCCCGAACCTGTAGGGTCTACGCACTTAAGGTTCGGTGACGCTAGGGTTGTAGGGATATGTATATGAAGTAACCCGAATGTTGTTCGGAGTCCCGGATGAGATCCCGAACGTCACGAGGAGTTCCGGAATGGTCCGGAGGTAAAGATTTATAGATGGGAAGTCCTGTTTCGGCCATCGGGACAAGTTTCGGGGTAATCGGTATTGTACCGGGACCACCGGAAGGGTCCCGGGGGTCCACCGGGTGGGGCCACCTATCCTGGGGGGGCACATGGGCTGTAGGGGGTGCGCCTTGGACTACATGGGCCAAGGGCACCAGCCCCAAGAGGCCCATGCGCCTAGGGTTACAAGGGGAAAGAGTCCTAGGAGGGGAAGGCACCTCCTAGGTGCCTTGGGGGGGAGGGAAACCCCCCTTGGCCGCCGCCCCACCCTAGGAGATTGGATCTCCTAGGGCCGGCACCCCCCCCTTGGCCCTCCTATATATAGTGAGGGAAGGAGGGCTTTTCTCCCACGCCTTTGGTTGCCTCCTTCTCCCTCTCCAACACCTCCTCCTCCTCCATAGCGCTTGGCGAAGCCCTGCCGGAGTACTGCAGCTCCATCAACACCACACCGTCGTGCTGCTGCTGGTGCCATCTCCCTCAACCTCTCCTCTCCCCTTGCTGGATCAAGAAGGAGGAGACATGGCTATTCCGTACGTGTGTTGAACGCGGAGGTGCCGTCCGTTCGGTGCTAAGATCTCTGGTGATTTGGATCACGTCGTGTACGACTACCTCATCCCCGTTCTTTGAACGCTTCCGCTCGCGATCTACAAGGTACGTAGATGCATCTAATCACTCGTTGCTAGATGAACTCCTAGATGGATCTTGGTGAAACCGTAGGAAATTTTTTGTTTTCTACAACGTTCCCCAACAATATGATACCAGGGCACTCCCCCAAGCTTGGAAGTTGCCAAGGGGAGTGCCCATACCAGATACTCAGTTCTCCTTTGCTGGTGAAGAAGATGGTGGTGATGATGGATAGTCGCACATCAAGCGTAGGAGATCCTCCAATTTGCGGATAATGCCCTTGAGTGCAGTGATATGCTCCTTCACAAAATATTTTCACGCGTGAGATACTTATTTTGTATGCGAGCTAACTCAATCATCTTGAAAGCTTAAATCTCCATTGGGGTAAGAAGATTGTAATGAGGTTGGAGGATGTCTTCGTCTTCTGCTGCTAGAGCTTGATCCTCCATGGCCTTCTTGATCCCATCATCCTTGTTGATCTCCCCGGGTTCTTCTCTCTTCAGCTCTATCTTCATTAGCCAAGCATGGTTGCCCTCATTGTTGGAGGAGGGGGATGACATAATGCCTGGCCTTGACAACTTTGGAAGAAAACAGCTCAAAACAAAAACAGAGGATATTTGCGTGGTACGGTGGTCAAAACCTTCGGGAGATTATATAATGAATTTTTACCGACCAAAAGAAGTATCGTGCAAGAAAACAGAGTCCGGAGGGCACACGAGGTAGCCACGAGGCAGGGGCGTGCCCATGCCTCATGTCCTTTCCGGACTGCTTCTTATTTTCCTATTTTCCTAAATATTCCAAAACGGAGAAAAATTGCTATTAGAACTGTTTTGGTGTCAGTTTACTTACCGTACCACATACCTCTTCCTTTTCGGAGGCTAAAACGTTCTGGAAGGTGTCCCTTATATACGCCTCTGAGGTTACGGTTTCAATAACATTAGTTTCAACATTTATAGGACATGAGATATAATGTTTGATTCTTTGACCGTTCACCACCCTTGGATTTGTGCCTTCGAAGTTGTTGATTTTTATGGCACCGGAACGGTAGACCTCCTCGATAACGTAAGGACCTTCCCATTTAGAGAGGATTTTTCCCGCAAAAAATCTTAAACGAGAGTTGTATAACAATACATAATCACCTACATTAAACTCACATTTTTGTATCCTTTTGTCATGCCATCTTTTAACTTTTTCTTTAAATAGTTTGGCATTCTCGTAGGCCTGGGTTCTCCATTCATCAAGTGAGCTAATGTCAAATAGTCTCTTCTCACCCGCAATTTTGAAGTCATAGTTGATCTCTTTAATAGCCCAATATGCTTTATGTTCTAGTTCGAGAGGTAAGTGACATGCTTTTCCATAGACCATTTTATATGGAGACATACCCATAGGATTTTTGTATGCAGTTATATATGCCCATAATGCATCATTAAGTTTCTTGGACCAATTCTTTCTAGATCTATTAACAGTCTTTTGCAAAATTAATTTAAGCTCTCTATTACTCAGTTCTACTTGACCACTAGACTGTGGATGATAAGGAGATGCAATTCTATGATTAACATCATACTTAGCAAGCATTTTACGAAAAGCACCATTAATAAAGTGTGAACCACCATCAGTCATTAAGTATCTAGGGACTCCAAACCTCGTAAAAATAACTTCTTTAAGCATCTTAATAGAGGTGTTATGATCAGCACTACTAGTTGGAATAGCTTCTACCCACTTAGTAATGTAATCAACAACAACTAAAATATGAGTATACCCATTAGAGGAAGGAAACGGTCCCATATAATCAAAGCCTCAAACATCAAATGGTTCAATAACAAGTGAATAATTCATATGCATTTCTTGACGTCTACTAATATTACCAATTCTTTGACATTCATCACAAGACAAGACAAACTTACGAGCATCCTTGAAGAGAGTAGGCCAATAAAAACCGGACTGCAATACCTTATGTGCAGTTCTATCTCCAACATGGTGTCCTCCATAAGCCTCGGAGTGACACTTACGTAGGATCTGTTCCTGTTCATGCTCAGGTACACAGTGTCTAATAACACCATCTACTCCTTTATAAAGGTGTGGGTCATCCCAAAAGTAATGTCTTAAATCATAGAAAACCTTTTTCTTTTGTTGGTATGTGAAACTAGGTGGTATAAATTTAGCAACAATATAATTAGCGTAATCAGCATACCATGGAGCAGTTCGAGAAGCATTTATGACAGCTAGTTGTTCATCAGGAAAGCTATCATCAATAGGTAGTGGGTCATCAAGAACATTCTCTAACCTAGACAAATTGTCTACAACGGGGTTCTCAGCTCCCTTTCTATCAATAACATGCAAATCAAATTCTTGTAGCAAGAGAACCCATCTAATAAGTCTAGGTCTAACATCTTTCTTTTCCATAAGATATTTAATAGTAGCATGATCAGTGTGAACAGTTACTTTAGAAGCAACAATATAAGGTCTGAACTTATCACAAGCAAATACATCTGCTAAAAATTCGTTTTCAGTAGTAGTATAATTTCGCTGGGCACTGTCTAGAGTTTCACTAGAATATTGGATAACATTTAATTTCTTATCAACTCTTTGTCCTAGAACAACCCCTACAGCATAATCACTAGCATCACACATAATCTCAAATGGTAAATTCCAATCAGGAGGTTGAACAATGGGTGTAGGAATCAAGGCTTTCTTAAGTATTTCAAATGCTTCTACACAATCGTCATCAAAGACAAAAGGAACATCTTTTTGTAAGAGATTAGTCAAAGGCCTGGAAATTTTTTAGAAGTCTTTAATGAACCTCCTATAAAAACCAGCATGACCAAGGAAACTTCTTATACCTTTGATGTGCTTAGGACATGACATCTTTTTAATAGTGTCAACTTTAGCTTTATCAACTTCAATACCTCTTTCAGAAATTTTATGCCCCAAGACAATACCTTCATTAACCATAAAGTGGCACTTATCCCAATTTAAGACAAGATTAGTTTCTTCACATCTCTGCAAAACTCGATCAAGGTTGCTTAAGCAATCATCAAAATAAGTTCCATATACGGAGAAATCATCCATGAAAACCTCAACAATCTTTTCACAGAAATCAGAGAATATAGCAGTCATACATCTTTGAAAGGTAGCAGGTGCATTGCATAAACCAGAAGGCATACGTCTATAAGCGAAGGTACCAAAAGGGCAAGTGTAAGTTGACTTTTCTTGATCCTCTTTTGACACGGTATTTGAGAGAAACCAGAATAACCATCTAGAAAGCAAAAATGCGTATGTTTCGATAATCTTTCTAGCATTTGATCAATAAAAGGTAAAGGGTAATGGTCCTTTTTAGTAGCTTTATTTAATTTGTGGAAATCAATTACCATTCTTTAACCTGTAACAATTCTTTGTGGGATCAATTCATCTTGATCATTAGGAACAACAGTGATACCTCCCTTCCTAGGGACACAATGGACATGACTTACCCACTGACTATCAGCAACAGGATAAATTATACCTACCTCCAGAAGCTTTAGTATTTCTTTTCTTACCACTTCTTTCATCTTAGGATTTAACCATCGTTGGTGATCAACAACCGGTTTTGCGTCTTTCTCCAATTTTATTTTGTGCTAGCATAGAGTGGGACTAATGCCCTTAAGATCATCAAGAGTATATCCAATAGCAGCATGATGCTTCTTCAGAGTTTTCAATAATTTCTTTTCTTCATGCTCTGAAAGGTTAGCACTAATAATAACAGGATATATCTTTTTCTCATCAAGATAAGCATATTTAAGAGTATCAGGTAATGGTTTAAGCTCAAATATGGGATCGCCCTTGGGTGGAGGAGGATCCCCTAGGATTTCAACAGGCAAGTTGTGTTTCAAAATAGGTCCTTGTTTAAAGAATACTTTATCTATTTCCCTTCTTTCATTCATAAACATATCATTTTCATGGTCGAGCAAATATTGTTCTAAAGGATCATTAGGAGGCACAGAAATAGAAGCAAGGCCAATAATTTCATCTATACTAGGCAATTCTTTATCATGGGGTTGTCTACAAAATTTATCAAAATTAAACTTATGAGACATATCCCCCAAACCAATAGTAACAACATCCTTTTTGCAGTCTATCTTAGCATTAACAGTATACAAGAAGGGTCTACCAAATATAATGGGACAAAAGTTATCTTGTGGGGAACCAAGAACAAGAAAATCAGCAGGATATTTAACTTTCCCACACAAGACTTCAACATCTCTAACGATCCCAACTGGTGAAATAGTGTCTCTATTGGCAAGATTAATTGTAACATCAATTTCCTCTATCTCAGTAGGTGCATTATCATGCATAATTTCTTTGTATAAGGAATGAGGTATTGCACTTGCACTAGCACCCATATCACATAAGCCATGATAGCAATGATCTCCTATTTTAACAGAAATAACAGGCATGCCTACAACAGGTCTATGTTTATTTTTAGTATCGGGTATAGCAATTCTAGCAGCTTCATCACAAAAGTAAATAACATGCCCATCAATATTATCGGCGAAGAGATCTTTAACCATAGCAATACTAGGTTCAACTTTAATTTGCTCAGAGGGTGTAGGTGTTCTAATATTACTCTTACGAACCACAGTTGAAGCTTTAGCATGATCCTTTATTCTAACAGGGAAAGGGGGTTTCTCAATATAAGCAGTAGGAACAATAGGATCAACATTATAAGTGATAGTCTTTTCTTCAACTTTAATAGGTGAAACTACTTTTACTTCAATGGGAGGGTTATATTTAAACCACTTCTCCTTAGGGAGATCAACATGAGTAGCAAAGGATTCACAAAAAGAGGCTACTATCTCAGAGTCAAGTCCATATTTAGTGCTAAATTCACGAAAAACATCGATGCCATAAAAGATTTAACACAATCAAACTTAGGTGTTATACCTGACTCCTTACCTTCGTCGAGATCCCAATCTTCAAAGTTGCGTTTAATTCTTTCCAATAAATCCCATTTGAATTCAATAGTCTTCGTCATAAAAGAGCCAGCACAAGAAGTATCGAGCATGGTGCGATTGTTATCAGAAAGCCGAGCATATAAATTTTGAATAATCATATCTCTTGAGAGCTCATGATTGGGGCATGAATATAACATTGACTTAAGCATCCCCAAAGCTTGAGTGATGCTTTCTCCTTCGCGAGGCCAAAAATTATATATATATAATTACGATCACGGTGAACCAGATGCATAGGATAAAACTTCTGATAAAATTCCAATTTCAATCATTTGTAGTTCCATGATCCCATATCATCACATAGCCTAAACCATGTCAATGACTTTCCCTTCAAAGATAAAGGGAAGACCTTCTTCTTGATAACATCCTCGGGCATACCTGCAAGCTTAAATAATCCACAAACTTCATCCACATAGATTAGGTGCAAATCGGGATGTAATGTTCCATCACCTATGAAAGGATTAGCTAGCAGTTTCTCTATCATACCCGAAGGAATTTTAAAGTAAACATTTTCAGTAGGTTCAGTAGGTTGAGGAGCAACTCTTTTCTCTAATGGTCGGGGTGAAGATACCCCGAACAAGCCCCTCAAAGGATTACTTTCCATAGTAACAAGTGACAGTAAATTTCAGCACACTATATAAATTTTTCCTTACCAAATTCCACCTACCAAAGGCGCTTCACTCCCCGGCAACGGCGCCAGAAAAGAGTCTTGATGACCCACAAGTATAGGGGAGCTATCGTAGTCCTTTTGATAAGTAAGAGTGTTGAACCCAATGAGGAGCAGAAGGAAATGATAAGCAGTTTTTAGTAAGGTATTCTCTGCAAGCACTGAAATTATCGGTAACAGATAGTTTTGTGATAAGGTAATTTGTAACGGGTAACAAGTAATAAAAGTAAATAAGGTGCAGCAAGATGGCCCAATCCTTTTTGTAGCAAAGTACAAGCCTGGACAAACTCTTATATAAAGGAAAACGCTCCCGAGGACACATGGGAATTATCGTCAAGCTAGTTTTCATCACGCTCATATGATTCGCGTTCGGTACTTTGATAATTTGATATGTGGGTGGACCGGTGCTTGGGTACTAACCTTCCTTGGAAAAGCATCCCACTTATGATTAACCTCTCTTGCAAGAATCTGCAACTACAAAATAAGAATTAAGGTAAACCTAACCATAGCATGAAACATATGGATCCAAATCAGCCCCTTACGAAGCAACACACAAACTAGGGTTTAAGCTTCTGTCACTCTAGCAACCCATCATCTACTTATTACTTCCCAATGCCTTCCCCTAGGCCCAAACAATGGTGAAGTGTCATGTAGTCGATGTTCACATGACACCACTAGAGGAAAGACAACATACATCTCATTAAAATATAGAACGAATACCAAATTCACATGACTACATATAGCAAGACTTCTCCCATGTCCTCAGGAACAAACGCAACTACTCACAAATCATATTCATGTTCATAATCTGAGGGGTATTAATATGCATAAAGGATCTGAACATATGATCTTCCACCAAGTAAACCAACTAGCATCAACTACAAGGAGTAATCAACACTACTAGCAACCCACAGGTACCAACTTGAGGTTTTGAGACAAAGATTGGATACAAGAAATGAACTAGGGTTTGAGAAGAGATGGTGCTGGTGAAGATGTTGATGAAGATTGACCCCCTCCCGATGAGAGGATCGATGGTGATGACGATGGTGATGATTTCCCCCTCCCGGAGGGATGTTTCCCCGGCAGAACAGCTCCACCAAAGCCCTAGATTGGTTCCGCCAAGGTTCCACCAAGGTTCCGCCTCGTGGCGGCGGAGTTTCATCCCATGAGCTTGCTTATGATTTTTTCCAGGGCAAAAGACTTCATATAGCCAAAGATGGGCACCGGAGGCCTGCCAGGGGGCCCACGAGGTAGGGGGCGCGCCCAGGGGATAGGGCGCGCCCCCCACCCTTGTGGACGGTGGGTGGCCCCCCTCCAGTGCTTTCTTCGCCCAATATTTTTTTATATATTATGAAACTGACTTCCGTGGAGTTTCAGGATAGAATAGGTCTCTAATATTTTCTCCTTTTCCAACCCAGAATTCCAGCTGCCGGCATTCTCCCTCTTCATGTAAACCTTGTAAAATAAGAGAGAATAGCCATAAGTATTGTGACATAATGTGAAATAACAGCCCATAATGCAATAAATATCGATATAAAAGCACGATGCAAAATGGACGTATCAACTCCCCCAAGCTTAGACCTCGCTTTTCCTCAAGCGAAAGCCGATAACAATAAATATGTCCCCACGTTTAGAGGTAGAGGCGTCGATAAAAATAAAATACGGACATGGAGGCATCATGATTATTCTCATAACAGCAACATATATAAATATTGTCATATGATTACTTATGTTCAAGTGATGATCTATTCGCAATGCAAAAGTATGAATCAGAAACCTTATTGAGAACCAACAAACTATAACCTCAGTCATTGAAGCAATTGCAATTTATCATAACATTAGAAAGAGTCTATGTCAGAGCTAAAAAGCAAGTCCACATACTCAACTATCATCTAGTCCTTCATAATTGCTAACACTCACGCAATACTTGTGGTTACTGAGTTTTAATAGGAAACAGAGAAAGATAGGGGCTTATAGTTTCGCCCCACAACCTTTTACCTCGAGGGTAACATCAACAATAATAACTCATGCCCCCTACATCCAATTAGATATATATATATATATATATATATCAGGTTCTTTCCAACATGTTGGGCTTGCCAAAGGATAAAATGAAAAAGGAAAGGTGAAGATCACCATGACACTTGCATAAGGTAGAAGATAATAATAAAAGATAGGCCCTTCACAGAGGGAAGCAGAGGTTGCAATGCGCTTTTATGGTTGGATGCACAAAATCTTAATGCGAAAGAACCTCACTTTATATTGCCCCTTGTGATATGAACCTTTATAATGCAGTCTGTCGCTTTTATTACTTCCACATCACAAGATCGTATAAAGCTTATTTCTCCCACACTAATCATATATATTTAGAGCAATTTTTATTTCTTTGCACCGATGACAACTTACTTGAAGGATCTTACTCAATCCATAGGTAGATATGGTCGACTCTCATGGCAAAATTGGTTTAAGGGTATTTGGAAGCACAAGTAGTATCTCTACTTGGTGCTGAGAATTTGGCTAGCATGAGGGGAAAGGCAAGCTCAACATGTTGAATGATCCATGACAACATACTTTATCTCAGATGTAAGAAAACATAACCCATTACGTTGTCTTCCTTGTCCAACATCAACTCTTTAGCATGTCATATTTTGATGAGTGCTCCCAATCATAAAAGATGTCAATAATAGTATATTTATATGTGAAACCTCTCTTTCCTTATTACTACCTATTAATTGCAACGATGACCAAAGCTATGTCTGCCAACTCCCAGCAACTTTTAATCATCACACTCTTTCTATGTGAAGTCATTACTATCAATAAGATCAATATGAACTTTTGTTTCTTCTTATTCTTTTTCTCTTTTCTTTTATTCACCCAAGATCATAGCAAGAAAATCAAGCCCTTGACTCAACACTAATCTTTATTATATAGCTCACAAACTCGATTACATAGAGAGATCATAAGGCAAAACTCAAAACTAGATCATGCCATCAACTTTATTCTACTAGATCAAAATACTACTAACAGGATCGAACTAAGGAAAACGGTAAAGATAGGAGTTGTGGTTGTGATACGATACCGGGGCACCTCCCCCAAGCTTGGAGGTTGCCAAGGGGTGTAGTGACCTGACCCGGATGGATCACGTCTACTGTGCTACGGTGTCATCCCTGGATCAGTAATGCTGACACCACACAGTACATCGAGGTTTTATAGTAGAGTTGCAATCACACACTTATTACATCGATGGCTGAAAAAGAACTTATTACAATAAATATGGCTGAAGGCCATAATATATCGATAACAGCGGAAGACTCGGAAGATAAATGGGTCCATCAACTCCAGCGGCATCACTGAGTATAGGGCCACGACCTAAACACCTCAATCGTCGTCTAAAAAGTCTGCAACATTAACATTGCAGCCCGAAAACAGGTCAGCACATGGAATATGCTGGCAAAGTAACACATAGAGAGTAATGGAATGAAACAGCTATACTATATGCATATATGGCTGGTGGAAAGCTCTATGGTTACAGTTTGCGTAAAGCCAGTTTTTCCCTACTGCAAAGGAATAAATTTATTTAACTATCATGGTGGTTGTGAAACATTGAGAATGGTTGACAGCATTCTCAATCCCAATTAAAAATAATTAAAACCCAATAACATTAATTAGAGGTAACATGTTGAGATTCACTCGATATTCAAGTACTAGATACTCAAGTTGTCCATAACCGGGGACACGGCTAATCATGATTAGTTTGTAAACTCTGCAGAGGTTTGCGCACTTTTCCCCACAAGACTCGATCGCCTCCGTTTGGTTTCTCGCACTACATGGTGTTTGAGAAGACGGATGACCGAGACATAGTCTTTCAGAAGCGCTAGCACCTTACATGTGGGGTAGACCGGTACACCTACATCCCCTACATCTGCTAGTCCACCCCGTAAGAGTTCGCACTACTTAGTCAACTATGCCAGAGCCCATAATGGCTTGTGGCTGCACACGGAAGTTTCTAGCATGAAAGATCTTATGATCCCTTTGAGCCTGGGTGGCGGTCCAAAAAAAACAGGCAAGTCCTGATAGACATCAGGTGCCTCAATCCACCCAGATGTGTGTTTAAGTTGCCACCTTAAATAAACCATTAAAATTATCATCTCACATCTGTCATGGATATCACTCACCCAATCCACGTCTACTAGCATAGCATGGCATAATAAGCAAACGTAGAAGTAACTCCCAAAGGTTTCATAATAATACAGGTAATAGGTACTACCTCATCTACTTCCCATCCCACAATTTAATTAGATCCTAATCATGCAGTTTGAGAGGATTGATCTAATGCAATAAAACATGGGTTGTAGAAAAGGTATGATCAAAGTGTTACTTGCCTTGCTGATGATCCGCGAGTCCTAGGGTTTCGAAGTAACAAGCGGCGCAATCCGGGTAATCTATCGCAGACAACAACAAGCATACAATAAGTACTCATCTAATGCACAGGTAAAACTCGAACAAGAGATCGAACCAAGTAGTTCAACTTAAGAACTCCGGTTGCAAAGAAAGAACGAAAAACAAACGGCGGAAGAAAACAACTCGGTTCTAGCAAGTTGAATCTAGGTCAAAATTTTACTGTAGCAAAAGCTTGTTCAAGTTGATTAGACGGCACGGCGGTTTCGAGACGAAACTCCAGGCGCTTGAATCACCTGATTCCGATAAACGAGCGAAAAGAAAGACTAGAAAGAAGATCGGATCTGAGATCGCGATCGCGGAATAAATCCGACGAAAAGAAAAAGAAGAACGGTTAAACGAACGGACGTCGTTAACCTAGAAGAATCCGGTGATCACGTTCGTTAGGACGAATGGTCCGGCGAACGGTCCAAAGGCAACTAAATCGGAGAAGAAAATGAATCCGATCTAGGGTTTCGGAGAAGAAAACCGATCGAAAAACCGATCTAGAAAACCGAAACGGTTTAGAGAAGAAAAGAATCGGAACGATTGGAAGAAAACGATCCGAGAAAAAGAATAGATGTAGCGCGGGGCTACCTCGGCGAGGTCTCCGGTGAGGGGCTCCGGCGGCGTCGGCGTAGGGCGGCGGCGTGGGCAAGGTGCGGCGGCGGCGCGGGTGTGGGGCGGCGGCGGTAAGGTGCGGCGGCGGCGCGGGGTGTGGGGTGGCGGCGCGACGCGGGTGTGGTGGAGCTCTAGGCTTTGGGTTTGATGATTTAGAGGGGGGGTGCTTGGGTATTTATATGGGTGAGGGGAGACAAAACTTGGGGTAGGGGGTAAGAATTAGACTAGGAATAGGAAAAGATCTAGAAATAGAAAAGGAATATACGGAAGTAGGACAAAAGTCCTACTAGGATTTGGTTTAGAGCAAGAGGCGGCGGCCTCCTGCGCCAGCGCTAGGCGCGCGCTCCCTGGGGCGGTGGCCTTGGCCGTAGCCTTGGCCGGCTGGGCCTTTGGCCCAAGGCGCTGGACTTTGATTTTTTTTAACTGGTTCTCGCGCAGAAAAAAAAACAAAAAAACAAAAAGAGATCTAAACGAACTCTAAAAAATCTAAAATAAATTTTCCCCGACTCCTAAAAATGAGCCGAACAAAATGAACTTTTCTCCAGACCTAAAACGCAATTTTCGAAAACGCGCATTTTTCCCTATCCAAATAAACTGCAAATAAACACCGGAAAACAAAAATTGATCTATTTATTATATCTTCATTTTTTCCTAAATTTGGGAAAGTCATATTATTCCCTCTCTCATATATTTTGACACCGGAAAAATTATTGAAGATAAAATAAATAAATCAAATGATCCTATTTTCAAAAATTCGAGAAAACTCTCAAATATGAAAATAACGAAATCTCCAACTCTCTCCGAGGGTCCTTGAGTTGCGTGAAATTTCTAGGATCAACCAAAATGCAAGAAGAATATGATATGCATGATGATCTAGTGTATAACATTCCAAATTGAAAATTTGGGATGTTACAAGGGGAGTGCCCATACCCATCTTATTGTATCTCCTTGGTTGGTGAAGAAGGTGGAGGTGTTGTTGATGATGCGGGCTTGTCATCCATCTTCCAAGGCATAGGTTCACCATCATAGAAGGATGATCGAGTCTCCGGAATCCTCGAATCTGCAGCCAAACTCATTCTTTTGAATCTATATTCATACTCACAGTTTTGGTTTTGCAGGTCATAGATTTGGGCTTGGAGGTGCTCGATCTTCTCATGTAGCTTGAAGATGGCCTCCTCGGTGTTCTTGGCATCTGGATTGTAGTTGTTAGTGAACTCCGCGAGCATCGTGTGGCTAGCATTGATTCCACGCTCCACCATCCTCTGGCACTTGATAACTTGTTGCTCCATTGCTTCGAGCCTCGTCTCCATGCTTCCGGTTCCCTTTGGTCCCTCAGCATCACAGATGTGCAGCAACCCATCACGCATCTCAATGGTTTGAGGGTGTCGCAGCACCTCCGCAAGGTAAGGGTTGATGACCTTCTCGAAGAACTTGCCCTTGGAAGCACTTGGGGACGTCATGATAATCTAGATCTGTCAGAAAAACTGCTAGAAACAAGAATAGAGAATATTTGCGTGATACGGGGGTCAAAACCTTCGGGAGAATATATAGTGAATTTTTATCGACCAAAATACGTATCGTGCAAGAAAACGGAGTCCGGAAGGCACACGAGGTGCTCACGAGGTAGGGGGGCGCGCCCTCCACCCTCGTGGGTCCCTCGTGTCCTTCCCAGACTGCTACTTAATTTTCTATTTTTCTAAATATTCCAAAGCGGAGAAATATTGCCTTAAAATTGTTTTGGAGTCGGTTTACTTACCGTACCACATACCTATTCCTTTTCGGAGTCTGAAACGTTCTGGAAAGTGTCCCTTATGTATTCCTCCGGGGATACGGTTTCAATAATATTGGTTTCAATATTTATGCGATTACCTGAGATATAATGTTTAATTCTCTGACCGTTTACCACCTTCGGATTTGTGCCTTCGAAGTTGTTGATTTTTATGGCACCGGAATGATAGACCTCCTCGATAACATAGGGCCTTCCCATTTAGAGAGAAGTTTTCCTACAAAAAATCTTAAACGAGAGTTGTATAGCAATACATAATCACCTACATTAAACTCACGCTTTTGTATCCTTTTTTCATGCCATCTTTTAACCTTTTCCTTAAACAACTTGGCATTTCCATAAGCTTGGGTTCTCCATTCATCAAGTGAGCTAATATCAAATAACCTCTTTTCACCGGCCAGTTTGAAATCATAGTTGAGTTCTTTAATTGCCCAATATGCCTTATGTTCTAGTTCGAGAGGTAAGTGACATGCTTTTCCATATACCATTTTATACGGAGACATACCCATAGGATTTTTATATGCAGTTCTATAGGCCCATAATGCATCATCAAGTTTCTTGGACCAATTCTTTCTAGACCTATTGACAGTCTTTTGCAAAATTAATTTGAGTTCTCTATTACTCAATTCTACTTGACCACTAGACTGTGGGTGATAAGGAGATGCAATTCTATGATTGATGTCATATTTAGCAAGCATTTTACGGAAAGCACCATGATATAAAATGTGAACCACCATCAGTCATTAAATATCTAGGGACTCCAAACCTTGGAAAAATAACTTCTTTAAGCATCTTAATAGAAGTGTTATGATCAGCACTACTAGTTGTAATAGCTTCTACCCACTTAGTAACGTAATCAACAGCAACTAAAATATGTGCATATCCATTAGAGGCAGGAAAAGGTCCCATATAATCAAAGCCCCAAACATCAAACGGTTCAATAACAAGTGAATAATTCATAGGCATTTCTTGACATCTACTAATATTACCAATTCTTTGACATTCATCACAAGATAGGACAAACTTACGGGCATCCTTGAAGAGAGTAGGACAATAAAAACCGGATTGCAATACCTTATGTGCAGTTCTATCTCCTGCGTGGTGTCCTCCATAAGTTTCGGAGTGGCACTTGCGTAGGATCTGTTCCGGTTCATGCTCAGGTACACAACATCTAATAACACCATCTAGTCCTTCTTTATAAAGATGTGGGTCATCCCAAAAGTAATGTCTCAAATCATAGAAGAACTTTTTCTTTTGTTGGTATGTGAAGCTAGGTGTTATAAATTTAGCAACAATGTAATTAGCATAATCAACATACCAAGGAGTACTACGAGAAGTACTTATGACATTTAATTGTTCATCAAAAAAGCTATCATCAATAGGTAGTGGGTCATCAAGAACATTCTCTAACCTAGATAAGTTGTCTGCAACATGGTTCTCAGCTCCTTTTCTATCAACAATATGCAAATAAAATTTTTGTAGCAAGAGAACCCATCTAATAAGTCTAGGTTTAGCATCTTTCTTCTCCATAATATATTTAATAGCAGCATGATCAGTGTGGATAGTTACTTTAGAATCAACAATATAAGGTCTGAACTTATCACAAGCAAATACAACTGCTAAAAGTTCTTTTTCAGTAGTAGCATAATTTCTTTGAGCATTGTCTAGAGTCTTACTAGCATAATGGATAACATTTAATTTCTTATCAACTCTTTACCCTAGAACAACACCTACAGCATAATCGCTAGCATCACACATAATTTCAAAGGGTAAATTCCAATCAGGTGGCTGAACAATAGGTGCAGAGACTAATGCTTTCTTAAGTATTTCAAATGCTTCTACACAATCATCATCAAAGACAAATGGTATATATTTTTGTAATAAATTAGTCAGAGGCCGAGAAATTTTTGAGAAGTCCTTAATGAACCTCCTATAAAATCCTGCGTGACCAAGGAAACTTCTTATACCTTTGATGTCCTTGGGACATGGCATCTTTTCAATAGAATCAACCTTAGCTTTATCAACTTCAATACCTCTTTCAGAAACTTTATGCCCCAAGACAATACCCTCATTAACCATAAAGTGGCACTTTTCCCAATTCAATACAAGATTAGTTTCTTCACATCGCTGCAAGATTCGATCAAGATAGCTCAAGCAATCATCAAAAGAAGATCCATAGACGGAAAAGTCGTCCATGAAAACCTCACAAATCTTTTCACAAAAGTCAGAATATAGCCATCATGCATCTTTGAAAGGTAGCAGGTGCATTACATAAACCAAAAGGCATACGTCTATAAGCAAAAGTACCAAAAGGGCATGTAAAAGTAGTCTTTGATTGATCTTTAGCCGACACAGGTATTTGAGAGAAACCAGAATAACCATCTAGAAAGCAGTAATGTGTATGTTTGCATAATCTTTCTAGCATTTGATCGATAAAAGGTAAGGGGTAATGTTCTTTCTTAGTAGCCTTATTTAATTTGCAGAAATCAATTACCATCCTATAACCTGTAATAATTCTTTGTGGAATCAATTCATCTTTATCATTAGGAACAACAGTAATACATCCCTTCTTAGGGACACAATGAACAGGACTTACCCACTGACTATCAGCAACGGGATAAATTATACCTGCCTCCAGAAGCTTTAGTATTTCTTTTCTTACCACTTTTTTCATTTTAGGATTCAGACGTCGTTGAGGATCATGAACTGGTTTGGCATCTGCTTCCAAATTTATTTTATGTTGACATAGAGTGGGACTAATGCCCTTAAGATCATCAAGAGTATATCCAATAGCAGCATGGTGCTTCTTCAGAGTTTTCAATAATCTTTCTTCTACATGCTCTGAAAGGTTAGCACTAATAATAACAGGATATATCTTTTTTTCATCAAGATAAGCATATTTAAGATTATCAGGCAACGGTTTAAGCTCAAACACGGGATCACCCTTAGGTGGAGGGGGATCCCCTAGGATTTCAACAGGCAAATTGTGTTTCAGAATAGGTTCCTATTTAAATAATACTTCATCTATTTCCCTTCTTTCATTCATAAACATATCATTCTCATGGTCTAGCAAATATTGTTCTAAAGGATCACTAGGAGGTACGGCAATAGAAGCAAGAACAATAATTATATCCTTACTAGGCAATTCTTCTTCACGGTGTTGTTTACTAAATTTAGAGAAATTAAACTCATGAGCCATATCATCTAAGCCGACAGTAACAACATCCCTTGTGCAATCTATGGTAGCATTAAGAGTATTTAAGAAGGGTCTACCAAATATAATGGGACAAAAGCTATCTTGTGGGGAACCAAGAACAAGAAAATCAGCAGGATATTTAGTTTTCCCACACAAGACTTCAACATCTCTAACAATTCCCATTGGTGAAATAGTATCTCTATTAGCAAGTTTAATAGTAACATCAATTTCTTCTAACTCAACAGGTGCAATGTCATGCATAATATCTTTGTATAAGTTAATAGGTATTGCACTAGCACTAGCACCCATATCACATAAGCCATGATAACAATGATCTCCTATTTTAACAGAAATAACAGGCATGCCTACCATAGGTCTAGGTTTATCTGTATCACGGGGTTTAGCAATTCTAGCAGTTTCATTACAGAAGTAAATAACATGCCCATCTATATTATCAAACAAGAGATCTTTAACAATAGAAATATTAGGTTCAACTTTAACTTGCTCAGGAGGTGTATATGTTTTAATATTGCTTTTACGAACCACAGTTGAAGCTTTAGCATGATCCTTTATCCTAGCAGGGAAAGGTGGTTTCTCAACATAACAAGTAGGAACAATAGGATCATTATAAGTGACAGTCTTTTCTTCAACTTTAATAGGTGCAACTACTTTTACTTCTATGCAGGATGATATTTAAACCACTTCTCCTTAGGGAGATCAACATAAGTAGCAAAAGATTCACAAAAATCAGCTACTATCTCAGAATCAAGTCCATATTTAGTGCTAAACTTACGGAAAATATCGGTATCCATAAAAGATTTAACACAATCAAACTTAGGTGTCATACCTGACTCCTACCTTTGTCGAGATCCCAATCTTCAGAGTTGCGTTTAATTCTATCCAATAAATCCCATCTAAATCCAATAGTCTTCATCATAAAAGAGCCAGCTGTAGCGACCCGACCTCAGATGGTCAAGTCTCTGTGCTTCAGTGTCATCCCTGGATCGGTAATGCTGACACACACAGTACTCAAGGATTTATAACAGAGTAGCAATCACACACTTATTACATCGAAAAGTCTCCGAAGAGAACTTATTACAATAATATGGCTTAAGGCCATCTAATGCGATAACATCGGAAGGCTTGGAAGATAAGGTGAGTCCATCAACTCCAACGGCATAGCTGAGCTGCATGACAACGACCTAACGAACCTTACTCCTCGTCTGAAAAGTCTGCAACATAATATGTTGCAGCCCGAAAACGGGCCAGCACATGGAATATGCTGGCAATGTAACACAGTAGAGCAGAAACAGAATAATGCTATCACTACATGCATATATGGCTGGTGGAAAGCTCTATGGTTATAGTTTTAGCGAAAAGCCAATTTTTTCCTACAACAAAGGAATAGATTTTTTATTTAACTATCATGGTGGTTGAAACATCATTGAGAAGGTACCCCCAACTCAATCCCAATTAAAGTGATTAACAACCCAACAATATTAATTAAACATGGTGAGATACATGTGATAACCCAAGTACTAGATACTCAAGAATTGTCCATAACTGGGGACACGGCTAATCATGATTAGTTTGTACACTCTGCAGAGGTTTGCGCACTTTTCCCCACAAGACTCGATCGCCTCCGTTAGATTTCTCGCACTACATGGTGTTTGAGAAACGGATGACCGAGACACAGTCTTTCAGAAACGTTAACTCTCTACTCCGGGTAGACCATACCAAACCTACAAAACCCACTACCTGCTGATCTACCTCTTCAAGAGCTTCACGTAACTTACTCAACTATGCTAGAGCCCATAATAGCTTGTGGCTGCACACGGAAGTTTCTAGCATGAATCATCTCAGTTCCCTTTTAGCCTGGGTGGCGGTCCATAGGAAGATCACACGGATACCCCGGGATTTCCAAAAAAAATAGACAACACTGGGTTCCCCAGGTGCCTCAATCCACCCAGTTGTTTGATTAAGTTGCCACCTTAAGTTGAACCATTAATTAACAATCTAACAGCTGTCATGAATTTCACTCAAACCCAAACCATGTCTACGAGCATAGCATAGCAATATAAGCAATACGTAGAAGTAACTCCCAAGGGTTTGAATATAGCAGGGCAATAGGTTCTACCTCAGCAACTACTTCCCAACCCACAAGTTAATGACATCCTAACCATGCAATGTTTGAGGATTGGAACTAATGCATAAAAACTGGGTAATAATGGGATATGATCAAAGTGTTACTTGCCTTGCTGACGATCCGCGAATCCTAGAGACTCGTAGTAACACGCTTCGCACTCCGGGAACTCTATCGCAAGCAAACAATAACATACATAAGTAACAAGCAACGATGCACAAGCAAAACTCAAATAAGAGAGATTGACCATAAAGTCCAACTTAAGAACTCCGGTACACAAAAAGAATCAAATCAAACGGAGCAACGAAACTCAAACGGCGAAAGAAATAAGCTTCGTTTACTAATCTGAAACTAGGTCAAATTTTACAGTAACAAAAACTTGTTTGAGTTGATTAAACGGAAAGAGGGTTTCAAGCCGAAACTCCAGGCGCTTGAATCGCCTGATTCCGACTAACGAGCGAAAAGATAAACAGAAACTAAAATCAGATCAGAAATCGCGATCAGAAAAAAAATCGCGGAACAAATCCGATAAAATAAAACTGACGAACGGACTAACGAGCGAGCGTTCATTAGCTGTATCTAACGGTCGAAGAACCCTTCGTTAAAACGAACGTTCGGACGAACGTCCGCTAACTAGAAGAACCTAGAAAACCGGCGAAACAAAAAAAACGGATCTAGGGTTTCTAAAAAAACCGGCGGTGGGGCGCGGCAGCTACCTCCGGTGGAAGGTCCGGCGAGGTGAGGCAGCAGCGGGGCGGCGGCACTCAGCGGCGGCAGGCGGTGGCGGCAGCTGCAGGCGGCGGCGGCTAGGCGGCACGGGCGGCGGGGCTGCGGTGGGGTGTTTGGGGCGGCGGTATATAAAGGGCGGGACAGGGCGGCTTGGAGGAGGGGGCAAGGCGCGGCGGCGGAGAGGAGTCCGGCTCGGACTCCTAGTCCGAGTCGACGGCGGCAGCGGCGCGCGCGCGCGCAGGAGGCGGCGGCGGCGGCCTGGCACGGCTGGGCCTTAGGCCCAGTCGGCACGGGAACCCCTTTTTTTTAAATAATTTCGGCGACCGAAATAAAATCCTTAAAAAAAATTTAAAAATGCGAAAATAAATTTTCACCGTCTAAATAAAATATTTAAGACGAGTTGAACATTTTCTTGGCCCTAAAATGAAATTTTGAAAACGTGCATTTTTTTCTAATGCAAATAAAATCCGAATAAAACCAAATAAAATCCAATAAATGATTTTAATATTTTTCCTCTGATATTTCAATTATTTTGGAGAAGTCATATTATCTCCACTCATTTGATTTAATATGAAATATTTCTCGGAGAAATTTTTTTTATTAAAATCAAAATCCTCGTTTCATTATTTGATAAAAGTCAAATATGAAAACCGGAAAATCCCCAACTCTCTCCGTGGGTCCTTGAGTTGCTTAGGATTTCGAGGATTGCGGAACGGAAATGCAATAAATCATGATATGCATGGATGATCTATGTATAACATTCCAAATTGAAAATTTGGGATGTTACAAACCTATCCCCCTTAAGATGAATCTCGCCCTTGAGATTCGGGTTGGCTAGAAAATAGGTATGGGTGGTCCTTGCGGAGATCATCCTCTCGTTCCCAGGTGGCTTCATCCTCGGTATGGTGGCTCCACTGAACTTTGCAAAACTTGATAACCTTACTGCGGGTTACTCTGCTGGCAAACTCAAGAATCTTAACTGGCTTCTCCTCATAAGTCAAATCACTGTCCAACTGAATCGCCTCCAAGAGTACTGTATCTCTTCATGGTATATCAGCCATCTCAGCATGACACTTCTTCAGCTGTGAAACGTGGAACACATCGTGGACTCCTGACAATCCCTCAGGTAATTCCAACTTGTAGGCAACTTCTCCCATCCGTTCCAAAATGCGATACGGTCCTACAAATCTCGGGGCTAACTTTCCTTTAACTCCAAAACGTTTCACTCCTCGCAAGGGCGATACTCGCAGATATGCTCTATCTCCAATTTCGTAGGTTACCTCCTTGCGTTTTGAGTCTGCATAACTCTTTTGCCTGGACTGAGCAATCTTCAGTCGGTCTTGGATCAATTTTACCTTCTCCTCAGATTCTTTAATCAAGTTTGGTCCAAACAACAGTCGGTCTCCTACCTCATCCCACATCAACGGTGTTCTGCACCTGCGTCCATACAGGGCTTCAAACGGTGCCATCTTCAAAATGGCTTGGTAGCTATTGTTGTATGAGAACTCTGCATACGGCAAATTGTCATCCCAACTAGATCCATAATCTAGCGCACAGGCTCTCAACATGTCCTCCAAAATTTGATTGACTCTCTAAGTCTGTCCATCTGTCTGCGGGTGAAACGATGTACTGAACTCCAACCTCGTTCTTTGAGTATACCATGATATCATCAATAAACACCACAACAAACTTGTCCAAATACTCCATGAACACCTTGTTAATCATGCTCATGAAATAGGCAGGGGCGTTAGTCCGTCCAAACGACATGACCGTGTACTCGTATAATCCATATCGCATTGTGAACGCCGTCTTTGGTATGTCCTTCTCCCGTATCTTCAATTGATGATACCCTGATCGTAAATCGATCTTTGAGAACACTTTAGCTCCTTGCAACTGATCAAACAGATCGTTGATCATCGGCAGTGGGTACTTGTTCTTTATCGTCACTTCATTCAAGGCTCGATAATCAACAACCATCCTTAGGGATTTATCTTTCTTCTCAACCAGAAGTACTGGGGCTCCCCAAGGTGATGAACTCCTTCGGATGTATCCTTTCTCCAATAACTCCTTGATCTGTTTCTTAATTTCCTCCAGATCATTCGCGGGCATCCGGTAGGGTCTCTTGGATATTGGTCCTGTTCCTGGTAACAGCTCTATCAAAAACTCAATATCTTTGTCCGGTGGCATGCCTGGTAACTCCTCTGGGAAAACATCCGGGTAATCCTTTACTACCGGCACTTCCTCCTGAACAACTCCCGTAAGGGCATTCACTTGGCTCCTTTTAGGCACATACCTAGACACATACTTAATCCTTTTTCCCTCCGGGGTGGTGAGATAAATCGACTTACTCGCATAGTCAATGCTTCCTCCATACTTTGACATCCAGTCCATACCCAATATCACATCCAATCCTTGCGACTCCAAGATAATTAGGTCAGACGGAAACACATGTGTGCCAATGGTTAAGGGTATCTGGTCACACCATCGGCTAGCCATATATTCTGCTCCAGGTGAACTCACTAAAAGAGGGGTCCTAAGGGTTTCGGAGGGTAATTTAAACTTATCCATGAATCCCCTTGATATGTATGAACGTGATGCACCAGTATCGAAAAGAACAAGAGCGGTAAATGACTTAACCAAAAACTTACCTATTACCGCGTCCGGCTGCTCTTCAACCTCCTCCACGTTAACGTGGTTCACTTGTACTTTGTTGAATGGATTGGGCTTCTTTCCAGCGCTTCCATTTCTGTTTCCATTCCTTCCTTCGGGGCAATCATTGGCATAGTGCCCTGTCTTCCCGCACTTAAAACAGGTAACCTGACATAAGTCTCTTTTGGCGGGAGTGGACGGGTTGGAGCGGTTCTAATTGTTGTTAGCTCTGTTCCCATTCTTAGCACCACTGTGGTTATGTGATCCTCCTCCAGTGTGGTTGTGACCTCCATGGTTATGAACAAGTCCTCCCGAGTTCGGGGTTAGGCGAGGCTTCTGCTGAGCTCCTGAGTTATACTTCCCTTGTCCATACTTTCTCTTGCGGCTCTCAATCTGCTGTTGTTTCCCTTCAATCATAAGAGACTTATCTACCAACTCCTGGTAGTTGTTGAAGGTTGCTACCATCAACTGCATGCTCATCTCATCATTCAGCCCTTCCATAAACTTCTCCTGCTTTGCGGCATCTGTGGCCACATCATCAGGGGCGTAGCGTGATAACTTGCTAAACTCATCCACGTACTGAGCCACAGTACGGTTCCCCTGGCGTAGGTTGCGAAACTCCCGCTTCTTCATTTGCATAGCTCCAGTGGAGACATGGGCTGTGCGGAAAGCTTGTTGAAACTGGTCCCAAGTGACATTGGCTATAGGAAAAGTGGCTGTGTAATTCTCCCACCATGAGGTTGCTGGTCCATCCAATTGATGTGTGGCAAAGCGCACCTTCTCAGCATCTGTGCAACCTGCGGTGTTCAACTCCCTTCCAATTCGGCATAGCCAATCATCAACAACTATAGGCTCGATGCTACCGGAAAACACCGGCGGCTGTAACCTTAGAAAACGGGCTAGGTTGTCCACTAGCGGTGGGTTGTTGTTGTTGTTGTTGTTGTTGTTTCCCTGGTTCTGAACTAGCAATTGCATCAAAGCATTCTGCTGGATCAACTGGGTGAGCTCCGGCGGGAAAGCAAAACTGGGGTCACGTCTCGGAGGCATCTGATGGGTTTAGATGGAAGAGATTAGAATGGAAAAAGGGTCTAATGAGAAAGCACTACCCATATGCACATGAGACAAACACAATCATTTCACTCAATCAATCAAGCAAGGGCATACAAACGGTCTAGAACTATCACAAAAGTGCTCACTACTAATATATACATGGGGAAAATACTACTAATATATGGTAGTCATCTAGAAATTTTGATCGGTGGAAGACTCCATGATGTCTGCTCCAGCTTCGTCTTCAAGGTCATCATCACTAGGGTCGGAGTCGGTGTCGTCGATGATGATGTAGTCCTCGGGGCATATTTCCTCGGGTTCTTCTTCTTCTATTGGTGCCGGTCCTCCCATGAATACTCCGATCTTCTTGACTAGGTCGTCATTCTTCTCCAGTAGTGTCTTGATTTCCTCCTCATATCCATCACGGGTAAACTTGAGTTCTTCCTCCAGTTCGATGATCCTAGTCTTCGCCTTCTTCAAGTCAATCATGTCCGCACACATCTGGTTCTCCTGACATCGAATGTGCTGGTTTAACTCCTGGATGAAAGCCGCAATGGATCTATCCTTCTTAGTGCTGATTACTTCCCATTGCTCGTCTTGGTGCCCACATATTTGGTAAATAGTGTCCTTAAGCTCCCTGTTGTAAACTTCTCCAATGCGTCCCATGGTGATGTGACCTGCCATACTCTTTCCTAAACTCCAGGTTGGTGCTTCGAAGGAAAATTCTATGGGTTTAGAGGTTGGTGAGAACGTCCTCCCTGGAACTTGCACTTGAATCATCCAGCGCTCTTCTTCTGGTAAAGTGGCGTTGTACGTCCCGGTGAAGCTTGGTATTCCAATATTCAAGTACCTAGTGACTTCCTTCAAGTGGCGTCCAAAAGGTGTGTCTTCATCCGGTTGTGCAAACTTGTTCTTCTTCTCCGTCATCCTAAAGAGTAGAAAATGGAGAGGAGTCAGAAATGAGTAGAGAGGTGTGACCTAGGGTTTATCTTAGTGGTCGTGTCCTACACTCAGCGTGTGCTCTGATACCATCTTGTAGCGACCCGACCTCAGATGGTCAAGTCTCTGTGCTTCAGTGTCATCCCTGGATCGGTAATGCTGACACACACAGTACTCGAGGATTTATAATAGAGTAGCAATCACACACTTATTACATCGAAAAGTCTCCGAAGAGAACTTATTACAATAATATGGCTTAAGGCCATCTAATGCGATAACAGCGGAAGGCTTGGAAGATAAGGTGAGTCCATCAACTCCAACGACATAGCTGAGCTGCACGGCAACGACCTAACGAACCTTACTCCTCGTCTGAAAAGTCTGCAACATAATACGTTGCAGCCCGAAAACGGGTCAGCACATGGAATATGCTGGCAATGTAACACAGTAGAGAAGAAACAGAATAATGCTATCACTACATGCATATATGGCTGGTGGAAAGCTCTATGGTTACAGTTTTAGCGAAAAGCCAATTTTTCCCTACAACAAAGGAATAGATTTTTTTTATTTAACTATCATGGTGGTTGAACCATCATTGAGAAGGTTCCCCCAACTCAATCCCAATTAAAGTGATTAACAACCCAAAAATATTGATTAAACATGGTGAGATACATGTGATAACCCAAGTACTAGATACTCAAGAATTGTCCATAACCGGGGACACGGCTAATCATGATTAGTTTGTACACTCTGCAGAGGTTTGCACACTTTTCCCCACAAGACTCGATCGCCTCCGTTGGATTTCTCGCACTACATGGTGTTTGAGAAACGGATGACCGAGACACAGTCTTTCAGAAACGTTAACTCTCTACTCCGGGAAGACCATACCAAACCTACAAAACCCACTACCTGCTGATCTACCTCTTCAAGAGCTTCACGTAACTTACTCAACTATGCTAGAGCCCATAATAGCTTGTGGCTGCACACGGAAGTTTCTAGCATGAATCATCTTAGTTCCCTTTTAGCCTGGGTGGCAGTCCATAGGAAGATCACACGGATACCCCAGGATTTCCAAAAAAACAGACAACACTGGGTTCCCCAGGTGCCTCAATCCACCCAGTTGTTTGATTAAGTTGCCACCTTAAGTTGAACCATTAATTAACAATCTCACAGCTGTCATGAATTTCACTCAAACCCAAACCACGTCTACAAGCATAGCATAGCAATATAAGCAATACGTAGAAGTAACTCCCAAGGGTTTGAATATAACAGGGCAATAGGTTCTACCTCAGCAACTACTTCCCAACCCACAAGTTAATGACATCCTAACCATGCAATGTTTGAGGATTGGAACTAATTCATAAAAACTGGGTAATAATGGGATATGATCAAAGTGTTACTTGCCTTGCTGACGAGCCGCGAATCCTAGAGACTCGTAGTAACACGCTTCACACTCCGGGAATTCTATCGCAAGCAAACAATAACATACATAAGTAACAAGCAACAATGCACAAGCAAAACTCAAATAAGAGAGGATGACCAGAAAGTTCAACTTAAGAACTCCGGTACGCAAAAAGAATCAAATCAAACGGAGCAACGAAACTCAAACGGCGAAAGAAAGAAGCTTCGTTTACTAATCTGAAACTAGGTCAAATTTTACAGTAACAAAAACTTGTTTGAGTTGATTAAATGGAAAGAGGGTTTCGAGACGAAACTCCAGGCGCTTGAATCGCCTGATTCCGACTAACGAGCGAAAAGATAAACAGAAACTAAAATCGGATCAGAAATCACGATGAGAAAAAAAATTGCGGAACAAATCTGATAAAAGAAAACTAACGAACGGACTAACGAACGAGCGTTCGTTAGCTGTATCTAACGGGCGAAGAACCTTTCGTTAAAACAAATGTTCGCTAACTAGAAGAACCTAGAAAAACGGGCGAAACCAAAAAAACGGATCTAAGGTTTCTAAAAAAACCGAACGATCTTTATAAAAAAACCGGTGGCGGGGCGCGGCGGCTACCTCCAGCGGAAGGTCCGGCGAGGCGAGGCAGCGGCGGGGCGGCGGCTTGCAGGGCGGCGGTGGCTGCAGGCGGCGGCGGCGGCTGCAAGCGGCGGCAGCGGCTAGGCGGCGCGGGCGGCGGGGCTGCGGTGGGGTGTTTGGGGCGGCAGGGCGGCGGTATATAAACGGCGGGGCGGGGTGGCTTGGAGGAGGGGGCAAGGCGCGGCGGCGGAGAGGAGTCCGGCTCGGACTCCTAGTCCAAGTCAGCGGCGGCGGCGGCCTGGCACGGCGGCCTGGCGCGGCTGGGCCTTAGGCCCAGTCGGCGCGGGAACCCCCTTTTTTTTAAATAATTTCGCCGACCGAAATAAAATCCTTAAAAAAATTCTAAAAATGCCAAAATAAATTTTCACCGTCTAAATAAAATATTTAGGACGAGTTGAACATTTTCTTGGCCCTAAAATGAAATTTTGAAAACATGCAATTTTTTTTCTAATGCAAATAAAATCCGAATAAAACCAAATAAATGATTTTAATATTTTTCCTCCGATATTTCAATTATTTTGGAGAAGTCATATTATCTCCACTCATTTGATTTAATATGAAATATTTCTCAGAGAAAAAAATTATAAAAATCAAAATCCTCGTTTCATTATTTGATAAAAGTCAAATATGAAAACCAGAAAATCCCCAACTCTCTCCGTGGGTCCTTGAGTTGCTTAGGATTTCGAGGATTGCGGAACGGAAATGCAATAAATCATGATATGCATGGATGATCTATGTATAACATTCCAAATTGAAAATTTGGGATGTTACACCAGCACAAGAAGTATCGAGCATGGTGCGATTATTTTCAGAAAGCCGAGCATAATTTTTTTTGAAGAATTGTTTCTCTTGGGAGCTCATGATTGGGGCATGAATATAACATTGATTTAAGCCACCCCAAGCTTGAGCGATGCTTTCTCCTTCACGAGGCCAAAAATTATATATATAATTGCGGTCACGATGAACAAGATGCATAGGGTAATACTTTTGATGAAATTCCAATTTCAATCTTCTATAGTTCCATGATCTCGTATCATCACATAGCCTATACCATGTAAATGCGTCTCCCTTCAAAGATAAAGGGAAGACCTTCTTCTTAGCAACACCATCGGGTATACCTGCAAGCTTAAATAATCCACAAACTTCATCCACATATATTAGGTGTTCATCAGGATGCTTTGTTCCATCTCCTGTAAAAGGATTAGCTAGTGGTTTTTCTATCATACCCGAAGGATACTCATAAGGAATTTTATTTTCAATAGGTTCAGTAGGTTGAGGAACAACTCTTTGCTCTACTGGTCGGGGTGAAGATACCCCGAACAAGCCCCTCAGAGGATAACTTTCCATAATAACAAGTGACAGTAAATTTGAGCACACTATATAAATTTTTCCTTACCAAATTCCACCTACCAAAGGCGCTTCACTCCCCGGCAACGGCGCCAGAAAAGAGTCTTGATGACCCACATGTATAGGGGATCTATCGTAGTTCTTTCGATAAGTAAGAGTGTCGAACCCAACGAGGAGCAGAAGGAAATGATAAGCGGTTTTCAGCAAGGTATTCTCTGCAAGTACTGAAATAAGTGGTAACAGATAGTTTTGTGATAAGATAATTTGTAACGAGCAACAAGTAACAAAAGTAAATAAAGTGCAGCAAGGTGGCCCAATCCTTTTTGTAGCAAAGGACAAGCCTGGAGAAACTCTTATATAAGGAAAAGCGCTCTCGAGGACACATGGGAATATCGCCAAGCTAGTTTTCATCACATTCATATGATTCGCGTTTGGTACTTTGATAATTTGACATGTGGGTGGACCGGTGCTTGGGTGTTGTTCTTACTTGAACAAGCATCCCACTTATGATTAACCTCTATTGCAAGCATCCGAAACTACAACAAAAGTATTAAGGTAAACCTAACCATAGCATGAGACATAGGATCCAAATGAGCCCCTTACGAAGCAACGCATAAACTAGGGTTTAAGCTTCTGTCACTCTAGCAACCCATCATCTACTTATTACTTCCCAATGCCTTCCTCTAGGCCCAAATAATGGTGAAGTGTTATGTAGTTGACGTTCACATAACACCACTAGAGGCTAGACAACATACATCTCATCAAAATATCGAACGAATACCAAATTCACATGACTACTAATAGCAAGACTTCTCCCTTGTCCTCGGGAACAAACGTAACTACTCACAAAGCATATTCATGTTCATAATCAGAGGGGTAATAATATGCATAAAGGATCTGAACATATGATCTTCCACCAATTAAACCAACTAGCATCAACTAGAAGGAGTAATTAACACTACTAGCAACCTACTAGCACCAATCCCGCACTTGGAGACAAGAATTGGATACAAGAGATGAACTAGGGTTTTGAGATGAGATGGTGTTGATGAAGATGTTGATGGAGATTGCCCTCTCCCTATGAAAGGAGCGTTGGTGATGACGATAGTGATGATTTCCCCCTTCGGGAGGGAAGTTTCCCCGGCAGAATAGCTCTGCCGGAGCTCTAGATTCGATCCGCCAAGGTTCCGCCTCGTGGCGGCGGAGTTTCGTCCCGAAAGGTTGCTTCTGGTTTTTTTCTCGACGGAAGACTTCATATAGCAGAAGATGGTCATCGGAGAGCCACCAAGGGGCCCACGAGGTAGGGGCGTGCCCTAGGGGGACGCGCCCCCCACCCTCGTGGACAGGGTGTGGGCCCCCTGGTCTTCATCTTTGGCGAGGATTTTTCATTATTTATTATAAGGTATTCCATGGAGTTTTAGGACTTTTGGAGTTGTGCAGAATAGGTCTCTAATATTTGCTCCTTTTCCAGCCCAGAATTCCAGCTGCCGGCATTCTCCCTCCTTGTGTAAACCTTATAAAATAAGAGAGAATAGCCATAAGTATTGTGACATAATGTGAAATAACAGCCCATAATGCAATAAATATCGATATAAAAGCATGATGCAAAATGGACGTATCAATGATGCGGAGCATCCTACGGACATCACCATGTCAAGAGTTCATTCGGCAAGTGACATGTGCGACATCTACTCCACATACATAAGGGTGAATCATCTCCTTTACACGTGTTCACTTGACCACTTCGAGGATGGTATACTACTTGACACCACTCTCATGTGCATGCATAGGTATTGTCGGAGCTTCACATATGACGAGGAGGAGTTCAAGCGCCAAGGATCACCTACACCATCCGTGAGGGAAGCGTGGAAGAGAAGGAAGAAGAAGAATGGACAAGCTTCTCGAAAGCCCAAAACTTCTGCCCCCCGGACCTTACGGCCTGCCCGGAACCTCCGGCCCCCGGAGTCCAGACCAGCCCCGACCATGCCAACTCTTTGGATAGCCCGGAACCCGGCCAGAACCTTCCCGGAACTTCCGGAGCCCGAAACTTCTAGCCCTGTCCGGAACTTCCGGCCCTGCCTGTGCGCAAACACTCGGGCCGAAGCCCATGTACCCTTTCGCCCTCACTTATCCCTTCGTGGCTACCAGTATATATACTCACCCCCCTCCTCCATTCTAGGGTTAGCATATATGATAGCTCATTTGTATGCGAGCTTTGCTCCTACCTTCTCCTCTTGAGATAGAGAGACCACTCCATTGGAGGCCAAGACCTTTATCTAGGAGAAGACCCCGAGGGGTATCAATACCCCCTCGGGGAAGGATCTATCTAGATCATCAAGACCCCCCTCGGGGAAGGATCTATCTAGATCATCAAGACCCCCATCGGGGAAGGATCTATCTAGATCATCAACCCCCCATCTCCTTTGAATTTGGGATGACCTCTATCTTGTATCTTTGTCTTTGCTTTTCATGTACCTTGTGGATCTTGTGTGTTTGATTGTCTAGTGGATGTGAGATTGGACTTGTTCTTGAGTGTTCCTCTCGTTTTCCTTTGTGTTCTTTGTGTTCTTCGCGGGATCCCCTCCATTTCGTGAAAGATTGGGCATCTAGGGTTCTACCCTACACCAGTTCATGATCGTAAGCCATGCGAAGAAGTGGCACCAGAGCGGGGTCCAGGAGCGCCATGTGAATGACGCGGTGGGCGACACCTCCCGAGTTGCAAACTTAGCCGTGTAGGCCGACTTGGCCAAGAAAGCGTCGTCCTTCTCCCAGGACCATACGATGCGGTCCACGTGCTGGTCGTCCAGCTAAACTGTCATGATCGTGGGCCAGATGTTCAAGTACTCGGCAGCTTCCTCCGCATTCAGCGCCGGCCCGACATCGCTGGGCCATCTTCCCTCGGTGATGGCCTGAAATACTGTCCTTGACCTCCGCATGCGTGCCGGAACACACTCATAGGCTCGTGGCGCGAGCTCCTCCAACCAGTATCCATTAAGCCATATATCTTCCCAGAATAGTGTGCCTCGCCCATCACCCATGACCACTCGGGCGGCCGCCTGAAATAATTTCCTCGATTCCTTCGGTACAGAGAAGGAGAACTCGGACCAAGGCCTATTCTGGTCAGCCCGTTGCAACCAAAGCCACTTGGTCTGGAGGACCACATTCATCAACATCATGTCTAAGATACCAAGGCCACCGGCCCACTTGGGCGTGCACACCCTCTCCCAGGCCACAGTGCAAGTGCCACTGCCGACGTCTGCCTTGCCAGCCCATAGAAAGCCACGACATATCTTGATTATGGCGACCATGGTCTTCGGAGGGAGGTTTTTTTCCTCGAATACGCAAAGAGCGTATCATTTCATTGAAAGAAGGAGAGAATTACATGTGCTAAGCAAAGCCACACATTGTGGTGGCTAGGTTAGCAATACATAACGAGAGTAGAAGAAAGGTTCAAGGCGGTTCGAAAATGAATACAAGTAGCCCTTTGGCTCCTGCCATCACCCAAAACCTAGCCTCGGTGAGGGCGGCTTGAGTGGCCTCAGTAGTGGAGGGCCGAGCATTGTTAGAGATGTAAGCATTCCTGTGTTTCCAGAGGGTCCGGGCCAAGATGATACCGAGCAAGGCAGTGCCCTTGCGAAGAGAGGGCGGGGCAGATGTAGTGGCCTCCTGCCACCGATTGAAGAAAGACTCATGCCCGATGGGCATGGTAGCAGTGAGCCTAAGCTTGGAGAAGATTCATGCCAGGCCGTGCGGGAAAAAGGGCAGTCGATCAAGAGATGTTGCATAGACTCAGGTGCATGGTCGCAGAGCACGCACGCGGGTGTATGCGGAAGGTCGTGACATGCCAATCTCTCGTTTGTCCAACACTGGTCCTGCAAGGTGAGCCACATGAAGAACTTGACGCTGAGAGGGGCCCAAGTCTTCCAGGTGAGAGTAGCTCGAGGGGATCTGGTGGAGCCAAGGAAGAGTGCCTCATAGCAGTACTTGGTGGAGTAGAGGCCGTTGGCAGTCCAACGCCATCGAATATTGTCAGGCTGGTTCGTACGAGTGATCGGGTGCACGCGCCGCCAGAGCTCGATGTATTGCATCGTGGCAAGAGGTCCGAGAGCGCCCATAATGTCTTGGACCCAATCTTGGCCCGCGAGGCCGTCAGCAACCAGGCGAGTCCTGCGGCATCGCCTTGGCACCATGGAGTAGATTGCGGTCGTGATTTTGGCAACAGGTTGCCCATGAATCCAGTAGTCCATCCAGAATTTGCACGAGCGCCCGTCACCAAGCTCCCATTGCGTTGATGCAAGGAAGATGGCTAGAACCTCGGGGTCAGAGGGGATAGATAGATGGCTCCAGGGACACGATTGGTCCGTGCGCTGAAGCCAGAGCCAACGGGTGCGGAGGGAGATCCCCGTGCGCTGCAAATCCCGGACGCCAAGCTCGAGGGGCAAGCAAACGCGGCGCCAATTAACTACACAGTGGCCCGCTGCAGAATCATTTCTCCCGTGCCACAGGAACTCGCGGATGACCCGATTAACCAGCTTGAGAACGTGGGCGTTGAGGATGATGACTGTGAGGAGGTGCCCGGGCATGGCGCAGTGCATATGCCGCTCCAGGGCAAGCCGCTCGCGTCGGGCCAACAGAGATGCCCGCCAGGTGGATAGCTTCTTGCGGATCCGGTCCACGAGCGGTAGAAGATGAGAAGAATGGATTCTCCGGATCGAAAGCAGCAAGCCAAGGTAGGTAATGGGAAACGGCTTGACTGGGCATTCTATCTCATGTGCGATAGTCATCTCATGCGCGGGAGAGCATTTGATGGGAGTAGCAGAGCACTTGCCAAAGTTTGTATGAAGGCCGGAGGCACCACCGAACACGCGCAGAAGCTCTCGGAGCGCGGTGAGGTCTTGTCTATTTGGGTGGCAGAAGATCACCACGTCATCCGCGTACAGGAAGACGCTGGAGGCCATGTGGGTGGGGGTAAACCGATGCAGGATCCTAGCTTGGATCACACACATGATGAGGGAGTTTAGCACGTCCATGATGATAGTGAACAGCATGGGCGACACCGGGTCGCCCTGGCATAGCCCCTTGGCATGGATGATCGGGGAGCCTGGCGATCCATTGATGAGGACACGAGTGCTTGCGGTAGACAGCAGAATTGTGATCCACTCACACCAATGGGGGCCGAAACCGTGATGGCGTAGGACTTGGAGCAGATAAGGCCATGAGACCGAGTCAAAAGCCCGGGCAATGTCGAGCTTGAGGAGCACGCGAGAGAGCTTGCGGCTATGGAGGTGCTTAGCTATCTGTTGGACCAGAAGAAAGTCGTCATGTATGCATTTGCCGGTGATGAATGCACTTTGGTTGATGGAGACAATGCGGGGAGCCTCGGGGTGAGCCAGAGAGAAAGCACCTTGGCGAACAGCTTAGCCAAAAGGTGTATAAGACTGATCGGCCTATAGTCGGTGAGGGAGGAGGCATCTTGCTTTTTGGGAAGTAATGTGATCAGCGCCTCGTTGAGCTTCCCAAAACCCCTGCCATTGAACGCATATAGCTTGTCAAAGGCCTCACAGATGTCCTTCTTGATCACCGGCCATGCAGAGCACAAGAACTTGGTGGTAAATCCATATGGCCCGGGCACCTTCCCATGGGGCAGTGACTTGATAGCTAGGGCTGGATTAACGAGTTGCTCAGCTCGTTCGACTTGTTATCATTAAGCTCATTATCGTTAAGCTCGTTAATATTAATGAGCTAAAATCTATGTTTAGCTCGGTTCGTTATGGGCTCGTTATGCTCGCGAGTGTTCATGAGTTCTCGTTAAGGTAGTAAACAACACAGAAGAATCCCATGGCCCCATAAAAACACTATAGAATAAATTAAACAAGGACGTTAAGGTAATAAACAAGACATATGAATCCCATGATCCCATAAAAAATTCACAATGGCATAAATTAAACAAGGGCATTTGGTTCCTGGCGGTTGGCTCTTCGTTGACTCTAGGGTCTCCTGGCGGCTAGCTCCTACGTCTATAAGAAGTGCCAAAATTGGTTGGGGACTTGGTGTGCTAGGCCCCTAGGCTGGGCTAACTAGCAACTCTTTTGTTAGTGGGCTGATTTGAACTAGGGGTCTCTGGTGAAACTTTTGAAAATTAGCGAGCTAAACAAGTTAGCTCGTGAAACTCGTTTGCTCGCTCGTTAAGCTCGTTAATTTTAACGAGCAAAAACACTATTCTACTTGGTTCATTAACTAATGAGCACGAACCAGAATGAGTCGAACTATCAAGCGCTCATTATGCTCATGAGCTTTGAGCTTTTCGTCCAACCCTACTGATAGCAGTCCAGATCTCCTCTTCGGGAAAGGCGCGTCGAGCCCAGAGAGGTCAGAGGTGCTGACTCCAAGCATGTGAAGATCCAGCATGAAATCGCGGTCATCCATAGAGCCGAGCAGGTGCATGAAGTGAGCATGGGCTGCCTCGGCCATAGCCGCATCATCGGAGAGGAGCTGCCCATCCTGCTGCAGCCAGAGGATCCCGTTCTTGTGTTGGCGCCGAGAGGCATGAATTCTAAGGAAGGCTAAGCTGGTCTCGCCATTGCGCAGCCAGGAGAATCTAGATCACGGGTGCGAGATCGTCCGCTTAAGGGAAGCGAGGCCAAGGTAGGTGCACTTGAGACAGTGGCGAAACCAATTCCAGTGGTGGAAAATGTGCGCCAGTCCTGGGCCTCGTCGAGATGCGCGATGAGCTCACGGGCAATGGTTATCTGAAGCGAGATGCCCGATAGGCGCTTGGTTCCCCAGCTCCGTAGGCGGCGAGTGTCGGTGTCAAAATCGGCGGATCTTGGGTAGGGGGTCCCGAACTGTGTGTCTAAGGTCGATGGTAACATGAGACAGGGGACACGATGTTTACCCAGGTTCGGGCCCTCTCTATGGAGGTAATACCCTACGTCCTGCTTGAGTGATATTGATGAGTATGAGTATTACAAGAGTTGGTCTACCTCGAGATCATAATGGCTAAACCCTAGAGGCCTAGCTTGTATGGCTATGGTAATGAATATCTCCCCCTCCGGACTAAGTCCTCCGGTTTATATAGACACTGGGAGGATCTAGGGTTACACAAGGTCGGTTACAAAGAAAGGAATCTACATTTTTGGTCGCCAAGCTTGCCCTCCATGCCAAGGAGAGTCCTGTACGGACACGGGTGCAGTCTTCGGTCTTCGTATCTTCACAGCCCATCAGTCTGGCCCATAGTTAACAGGCCGGACACCCGAGGACCCCTTAGTCCAGGACTCCCTCAGTAACCCTCGAACCAGTCTTCAATGGCGAGGTGCTCGGTGCATAGATTGTCTTCGGCATTGCAAGGCGGATTCCTCCACCAGTGACCTCCAAGTAGTGTATTCGGCCTTCCATTCAATGTTTGTACCCTTTGGCTTCTGTGTATCAACAACTTCAGCTTCCATGTGTCGAGCGGATGCGAGAGGTCAGGGCATTTCTGCACATAACACCCCATCCGCGCGAGGGACAGCGTCTATTTAACGAGACTGGATCCTAGATCCATTCAACCATCTCGCAGAGAAAATCCTGAAAGGTTGCTAGGAAAGAACATGTCTAGCATTCCCAGCTCCTCGTCCCATCCCTGTAGCCCAGAGAGAGGCGAGTGCGAGAGGTGCCCCGTATCCCATGGTCAGCTGGTGAAGTTGCAAATGTAGGGATTTCTCCCCCCTGCGGATCTGGTCCCTGTTCAAGCAGGGTTGGCCTCCTTTGACAGCAAAACCCAGGCAGAAGATTTCCCCAATCCATCCAGGGGGAACGAGTGTGTTTTGTCCCCTATCTGCTAAGGGGCGTGGGATTTCCAATTCATCCATTCCTCTGAGGGCTTCCGGAATATTATGGCCTCCGGCTGCATAACTTTACCCCAACTTCCATCCCGCACATTGCGGGTTATGTCGTTTTATGCGAACTATTCCTGGGTTGTGAGTCCCATTTTGAACTGTGGAGAAAGTTATTCTGCCTTGTCCCGCGTAACCATGAAGGATCGATATTCGAAGTGGGCAGAGCCGAAATATGGTGCATCGCCGAGACCGGATACCTATCCGGCACACCGAAGAAGGTGTCTGAAGAGTGGACTTCCGAGTGGTTCTACATCAAGGACGTTGTGCTCCCAGACCCAGCCCGGAGGGGTCTTCCTGAGTTCACAAGTGTTCCCTTGAAGAAACGTCACAGCTGGCATCCTCGGAGCCTCAAGGAGGAACATAGTGTGGAGGTTCGCCAACTCTTGAGCAAGATAAGGATGCTCGCCCAGTCCGGATATACGATGGTTGAAGTAATGGCGACCTCCATAGTGCGGGGGGTCCAGCCACTCCAATACAGAGGACTTCCCATGTGGCACTATAATGGGGAAGATGACGCCTCCCGCTGCGGCGGGAAGGGTCCAGACACCCCTGCTGCCCTGGCCAAAATATTGGCCGAACTGTTCAACGGGGAGGAAGAGAAGTTCCTGCGCATCAAGCACAGGGAAGGATATTCCATGTACAATCCTCCTAGCTGGGTAAGTTCCCAACTCCTCTGCTCTACTCATTCTACTCCTTGAGCCATGTTCAACGAACATTAACCCATCCATTTACAACAGCACTGGCGAAAGATTTCCGAGGGGCTTTACAGCCCTGCCCCACAGCCCGAGGGCCACAATCGGGACCTCGACCCGGATTCGAAGAGGATTCGGATATATTCGTGGTGCTCGCGAATGGGGTGTTTTACCAAACGAGCTACGATGGCACAGAAGTGGCCATCATTGCCGATTATCCTGGTCTTCTCCCCACTTCACACGTAAGTAATCCGGAGATATTTCATCCAAATTTTTTTTCTCATACTGCCTCACCCACCGCACTGTCCTGTGCTCAAAAGGGGAGGTGCTCGGCGCGTCATGCTGCCCTAGGGTCATCTTCGAAGAGAGCGGCCCCCACGCCGGGCAAGCCTTCGAAGAGGAAGGCAAACAAAGATACGGCCGAGCCTTCATCAAAGAGGTATGGATTTGCAAATATGCACCTGGGCAGTCACATCCAACTGTGACCTTTATGTTTACCCTGTATCAGGAAAAAGGTGTGCCAGACTATATCCGGGGGCCGGCTGGTCATACTTCCCACAACCAGGATCCAGATCCTACCGTAAAGACGGGGGCTGATGCGGGGGTAACGCCGGACTGTCCTCTAGCCGAGGATTCGGAGGATGTATCCGTCACTAACTAGGAAGTGTAGAGTGCCATGAATCATCAGCGCCGCAGGGCCGTTTTACAAGACCCTGGCTTTTCAGAAGAAGCATTTAACACCTTCAGCTCGGCTAATGCATACATCCGAGCTGCTCAAGATGGGCTTAACAGAGCCACAAGGCAGCATTTAAAAGATGTGCGGGTAAGTTTACTTTGTCTGACTATGATAACCATATGCCAGTAGCCCCCGAGACTTGAAGCAGTTGGTACAAATGATTTAAGTATCATTGTATAACCAGGTTCTTACGGAGAAGAACTACATGTTAGCCCAAGAGCTAGAAAAGTGTCAGACGCAGCTAACTGCTGCCCGTGCCGAACTAGAGAAATTCGAGAAGGCGTCTCCTGGTAATGTTTCCCTCCATCGAGAAAACATAATGGTATAATAATAATTCTAACACCATTTCTCACCTCTTATTAGGATCACTAGATCAACTGCAGGAACAGCTAAAAGCTGCCCAAGGCGGAGAATGAGAAGCCAAGAAACTGCTTGCCGCAGGCGAGTGTGTGCTCTCAAAAGTCGTGCTGGAGAATAACAAGCTCCAGGATTCAAATGCCCGATTGGGCGAGAATCTGAAAGATGTATGGGCCCAACTGGCTGACTCCGTGAAGGAGAACAAAAGGCTGTGCGGCGTCATATTCAGTATGTGGACGAATTTACCTTATAATAGTTCGGGGATATCATGAACTGACAGAGTTATGTTTGCAGGTATGCTGGCAGGCCATCCCGAAGAGGAGATGAATGGATTATCAGATGATCTGCTGCAAAGGCTGTCGCAAATGCACGAGCAAGCTCGGCAGGCAATGTGGAGTGTTGCTAAGGCCCTATGGCCATCCGCCTCCCCTCCAGGAAGTATGGAGGAGCTTGTAGAGCTATTCAAGGGAGCGTGGCGACGTATCCGGTTGTGGAAAATATCAGCCTGTCGGGAAGGAGCTCGAGAAGCCTGGGCCATGGTGAAGACACGGTACACCAAGCTTGACTCGAATCATATGGCTCGGGTCAGACCTCTAGGGTCAGACGGGAAGGAAGTTCCCGTTAATTTGGTGTATGACCAAGTAGCAGTAGCTGCCAAATATTCCCGGCAGGATTGTAAGTTAGATAGCCTGTTGGAGGGTATAGAGGAGGAAATTTTTGAGTCGAAATGACTGTGTGTTTTTCTGTCTAGCTGAATTGTAAAATGATTGTCATGGCAGACCTTTTCGCTTTTCCCTCTGGACCTGAAGGCACGGAGTGTTTCCGAATACCCATGCGGCCGAATAGGCCGGGGTATGCATGGAAACCAGGCGTAGGGGTCATAGTTGCTTGAACAGACAAGTTGTATACGGCTAGTTATGTTATATTACATTATGTAAGAAACATCTTCCAGAGAGAATAGTTCTGTTAAGGGTTCCTTTCCCTGGGTGTGCATGCGTTAGAGCGCATGTCCGAACTATGACTAAAAAAACGCAGTATATATATCTTCTGGGGGTTCGCAAATGGAGCGAATGCAAAAAAACATCTTTAATTCACCGACCGAATATTCCCTTAAGAACTCTAGCGTTCGGCTTCACCCAGTCTGAGGTACACATCCGGATGACCCGGTAGTAACAATCACAGAGGTGCTCCCTTTATGCCCTAGCTGAACTAACGGGAACATAGGGCATAAGCACAGGAGCCAGGCAACCCAGCTTGGCCAAAACTTAAGTCATACCGATGCATATAATGGCGAAGAAAAGGTACATATGGGAAAAACGCATATGTGATGAGCTTGATGCCCGGAGAATAATAGCAAGCTTCTATACAAGAAGCCCCCAGGTATAATGGACGTACATATTTGAAGGCATATGTGTGCGTCCAGGGTGCGCGGTCTAACCGCACGAAAGCTTTAAGGCTAAAGAGAAAAACAAAAAGAGAGAGAAAGAAAGAAAAAAGGTATTATGGAAACAGCAGGGAGAAGGAGATGAACAAAGAGTTTGGCGCTTAGGCATAGAATCTTCGGAGTCTGGCCGTGTTCCAGGGGTTCGGCTCGAGGCGATTGTATGACGCATCACACAGGCGGTACGCTCCTCCGATGAGGACTTCGTCAATGATGAAGGGACCCTCCCATTTGGGCTTGAGTTTGTCCTTTTTCTTCTCCGGCAAGTGTAGAACAAGTTCGCCAACGTAAGTCTTGGCCCATACTTCTTTGCTTTGATACCTGCGGGCCTGTTGTTGATAAAATGCGGAATGGGCTTTTGCGACGTCACGCTCCTCCTCCAGGGTGTCTAGGTTGTCCTGCCGATCGAGCTCGGCCTCTCTCTCTTCGTACATGCGCACCCGAGGTGAGTTATGTACAATGTCGCAGGGTAGCACAGCCTCTGCGTCGTACACCATGAAAAAAGGTGTGTATCCGGTAGTTCGGTTGGGTGTGGTCCACAGCCCCCAGAGTACGGAGTCAAGATCCTCGACCCAGCGTGTGTCTGATTCCTTCAAAGACTGTACCAGCCTGGGTTTGATGCCGCTCATTATAAGACCGTTGGCCCATTCGACTTGACCGTTTGTCAGGGGATGATAGACAGAGGCGTAATCGAGCTTGATGCCCAGATTAGCGCACCAGGTTTTTACTTCATCGGCTGTGAAATTAGAGCCGTTATCAGTGATGATGTTGTGTGGGACACCATAATGGTGTACAACGCCGGATATGAATTCTATCACCGGCCCGGACTCGGCCGTTTTAACTGGTTTGGCCTCTATCCACTTAGTGAATTTATCCACCATAATGAGCAGATATTTTTTCATATGGCTTCCTCCTTTAAGGCGTCCAACCATGTCCAGTCCCCAGACCGCAAAAGGCCAAGTGATGGGGATTGTTTGTAGGGCAGTGGGGGGCATATGGTTTTGATTGGCGAAGAGTTAGCATCCTACGCAAAGTTGGACAAGGTCCTGTGCATCTGCTTGGGCCGTCGGCCAATAAAACCCTGTACGGAAGGCCTTTCTAACAGGGGCCCGAGCTGCGGTGTGGTGCCCGCCGAGACCGGCATGAATCTCAGCCAGGAGCTGCTGCCCCTCCTCCTCGAAGATGCATCTTTGAAGGACTCCGGTAGCGCTTTTCTTATAGAGTTCTCCGTTGTGAACCTTGTAGGCCTTCGAACGCCGGACAATGTGGCGGGCCTCATTCTGATCCTCGAGAAGTTCCTTCCTATTGAGGTAGGCCAGAAAGGGTTTGGTCCATGGGGCAATGACTGCCATAATGAGATGGGCCGACGGTGTTATTTCGGTGGCTGAGCCTTCGATGATATCGGTGGGTTCGGAATCTGGGGTTGTATTCGGATCCGGACTAGTGTTGCTGCTCTCCCCCTGCCACACCACGGATGGCTTAAAAAGCTTTTCCAGAAAGATATTGGGTGGGACGGGGACGTGCTTGGCGCCGATACGAGCAAGAACGTCCGCCGCTTGATTACTTTCTCGGGCCATGTGATGGAACTCGAGCCCCTCGAACTGAGCCGGCATTTTTAGGACGGCATTATGATAAGCTGCCATCTTCGGATCTTTGACATCGAAGTCTCCATTTATTTGAGATATTGCAAGGTTTGAGTCCCCGCGCACTTCCAGGCGCTGTATACCCATGAAGACAGCCATCCGGAGACCATGCAACAAGGCCTCGTATTCAGCTGCGTTGTTGGAGTCTGTATATAGTATTTGGAGTACGTACTGAACAATGTCTCTAGTGGGGGACGTTAAAACGACGCCCGCTCCTAGCCCTGCCAGCATTTTGGAGCCATCGAAGTACATAACCCAATTGGAATATGTGTCGTACTCTTTAGGGAGTTCAGCCTTTGTCCATTCGGCGACGAAGTCAGCCAGTACTTGGGATTTAATAGCTCGACATGATTTGTATGTAATATCAAATGGAAGGAGCTCAATGGCCCATTTGGCAATCCGGCCCGTGGCATCGCGGTTGTTTATTATGTCGTTGAGTAGTACTTCAGAGGCCACCGTGATCGAACACTCTTGGAAGTAGTGTCATAGCTTTCGGGATGCCATGAAGACCGCGCATACCATCTTTTGATAATGGGGGTAGCGGGATTTGCATGGTGTAAGGACAGTGGATACGTAGTATACTAGCTTCTGAAGCGGAAATTTGTGTCCGTCCTGTTCTCGTTCAACGACAAGCATGGCACTCACCACTTGATGTGTTGCCGATATGTATAGCAGCATGGGTTCGCCGATGTTTGGCGTGGCCAGGATTGGGTTGCTCGCTAGGAGTGTTTTTATTTCTTACAGTCCGGCTATTGCCGCGTCCGTCCACTCAAAGTGATCAGTTCGTCGCAGAAGGCGATAGAGTGGTAGTGCCTTCTCTCCCAGTCTGGAGATAAAGCAGCTTAGAGCTGCCACACAAGCCGCGAGTTTTTGGACTTGTTTAAGGTCTATTGGCGTAGCCAACTGTGACAAAGCTCGGATTTTGGCTGGATTTGCTTCAATTCCTCTATTGGAGACGATGAAGCCCAGCAGCTTTCCTGCGGGGACGCCAAAGACACACTTTTCCGGATTGAGCTTAATGTCATATGCACGGAGGTTGTCAAATGTGAGGCGTAGGTCATCTATTAGTGTTTCGAAGTGCCTTGTCTTGATTACGACGTCGTCCACATAGGCTTCATCTGTCTTTCCGGTCTGTTTCTCCAGACATGTTTGGATCATGCGTTGGTAGGTGGTGTCGGTGTTCTTGAGCCCGAAGGGCATGGTGTTGAAGTAGAATGGCCCATATGGGGTGATGGATGTTGTTGCAGCTTGGTCGGACTCCTTCATTTTGATTTGATGGTATCCGGAATATGCGTCGAGGAAACACAGTAAGTCATGTCCGGCGGTAGCGTCAATGATTTGATCAACACGGGGGAGGGGGAAGGGATCCTTAGGGCAAGCCTTATTGAGGTCTTTAAAATCGACGCACAGGCACCATGATTTATCCTTCTTTGGTACCATCACCAGGTTTGCCAGCCAGTCTGGATGTTTTATTTCTCTAATGAATCCGGCCTCGATTAGCTTGGCTAGCTCCTCTCCCATGGCTAGACGTTTGGGCTCAGAAAAGCGCCGCAGTGTTTGTTTGACCGGTTTGTATCCCTTTAATATGTTGAGGCTGTGTTCGGCCAGTTTGCGCGGGATTCCTAGCATGTCAGAAGGGTGCCAGGTGAATATATCCCAGTTTTCGCGAAGAAAATCCCTTAGCACGGCGTCGACCGTTGGGTCTAGTTGTGCCCCAATAGATGCTGTCTTTTTGGGGTCCGTTGGATGGACCTGGAATTTGACTATTTCTTCCGCTGGCTTGAAGGAGGTGGATTTGGGGTGTTTGTCTAAGATCACATCGTCCCTGTCCAGCGTGGAGCGCAGTGCAGTTAATTCTTCGGCCGTGAGGGCTTCAGATAACGCCTCAAGGGCCAGGGATGCGGTTTTATTTTTGGCGCGGAGTGCTATGTCCGGATCACTGGCGAGAGTGATTATGCCTTTGGGCCCGGGCATCTTAAGCTTCATGTACCCGTAATGAGGTATAGCTTGGAAGCACGTAAATGCCTCCCGCCCCAAGAGGGCGTGATATCCGCTGTTGAAAGGGGCCACTTGGAAGGTTATTTCTTCGGACCGATAATTCTCCGGCGTGCCGAATACCACGCCGAGTGTTATTTTTCCCACACACCGCGCCTCCCGACTGGGAATGATTCCTCGGAAGGTCGTGCTGCTTTGCTCAATGCGGCTCCTGTCCATTTTGTGGAGTGTATCTTCGTAGATGAGGTTTAGTCCGCTGCCGCCGTCCATGAGAACCTTGCTGAGCCGAAAGCCATCCATGATTGGACTGAGGACTAAGGCGGCTGGTGCTCGGATTGTCCTGTATTTTGGTTCGTCCCGGCATTAAAAGTTATAGCCGTGTCATTCCAAGGGTTTATTGCTGCCATTTGATAGACTTCAGTGAGTCCCGTAGTGCTCTTTTGTGCTATTTTTTGAGGCGAATGTCTCGAAGACCGTCAGTACTTTGGGGTCGTCGTCTTCTGGGGGTGTTGTTCTGCGCTTTCTTGGTGAGGATATCCTCGCCGCTCTTGGCCACTTGTCGGAGTATCCAACATGCTCTAAGCTATGTGTTGGTATGTTATCCGGTGTTGCGTGTATTTTGCATGGCCCATCTAGCCGTCCTTCCAGAACGGTTCCGCGCCCCATACTGGACTTATATTTCTTTACTATTGAACCGGGTGTGTTACAAGGGTGTGCCCTTTTTGCCTGAATGAGGTCCCCATGGGCTGCTTGAGTTTTCCAGGCGCTTTCCATTGCGCTGTACTTCTGTACAATAGTTGCCAAGTCAGCGAAGTGTAGTATGCGACGGCGGTTGATGGCATTGAGGATTCCCTCATCCCTGCAATTGTTGCGGAATACTGATATTGCTTCCTCGTCACGGCAATCTTTGATCTTGTTTTTGAAAAGAAGGAATTTGGCCCAGAAGTGGTGGACCGTTTTCCTGGGACTGTTGTTGTATACTCATGAGAGCGCTTGTATTCGGGTGGGTGGGTGGATTTAAATCTGAACCTTGACCCAATTTTGGATCCGGAGTCTGAAGGTTTTCCGAACTTAACAAATCGGGCTCCGAGATATCCACTGATTTCTTAGGCCCATCATCCGATTCTATGTTCGGAGGGCAGGATGCATCTCCTCGCAAGTAGGTGTCCGGCTCTTTGAGACAGTAGATCCGGACATAGCCCGTCCTTAGTATGGGGGAAGAGTTGTCGACTCGCTCCTCGACTACCGCTATCTGGTGGGTGATCGGTGGAGATTTGATTTCTCTCTGATCGGGTTTAAGCCCAATTCGATCATAGTCTGTAGCGACCCCCAGGGCAGCGATGCGATCTAGGAGCTCGTTTAAGGACGAAAGCTTCGTTGTATCCATCTGCTTGGAGTATTCGAAGTCAATATGAAGGGGGTTTTTCATTACCTCAGAGGTCATCGTCGGCTTAACGACCGAACAGGCGGCCATGGTTAAGCCGCCCAGCCGGAGGGTTTGGCCTGGAGCCAGCGCTCCTCCGGCGGTGATATTATCCTTAAGAACAAGGGGAGACATCGATCCTGTCATCGACGTCACAGTGGAACTCTCAATGAAAGCACCAATGTCGGTGTCAAAACCAGTGGATCTCGGGTAGGGGGTCCTGAACTGTGCATCTAAGGTTGATGGTAACAGGAGACAGGGGACACGATGTTTGCCCAGGTTCGGGCCCTCTCTATGGAGGTAATACCCTACGTCCTGTTTGAGTAATATTGATGAGTATGAGTATTAAAAGAGTTGATCTACCTCGAGATCGCAATATCTAAACCCTAGAGGCCTAGCTTGTATGGCTATGGTAATGAATATCTCTCCCTCCGGACTAAGTCCTCCAGTTTATATAGACACCGGGAGGATCTAGGGTTACACAAGGTCGGTTACAAAGAAAGGAATCTACATGTTTGGTCGCCAAGCTTGCCCTCCATGCCAAGGAGAGTCCCGTCCGGACACGGGTGCAGTCTTCGGTCTTCGTATCTTCACAGCCCATCAGTTCGGCTCATAGTTAACAGGTCGGACGCCCGGGGACCCCTTAGTCCAAGACTCCCTCAGCGAGCAATGGCCTTAAGGCGGGCATAGATGCGCCTGAATGGTTCGGTATCGGGGTGAATGGAATTCCAAGCGTTGCCAACAATGTCCGGGTAGCCATCAAGCTTCGGCCAAAAACGCTCAAAGTGGAAGCACTTGGCGATGTTGCTGTGAGCCGTGAAGTCGATGAAGAGGGGACAATGGTCCAAGGCCGCCGAGGAGAGATAATGGAGGAGGCAGGTGGGCCGCATCATGTCCCAGCTAGAGGTGCAGATAACATGATCGTTGCGAACCAACGTGGGGTTGTCTTGCTCATTAGACCAAGTGTAGCGGCGGCCATGCAGGTAAATGTCACGGAGCTCCAAATCAGAGATGAAGCGACGGAAACGACTCATGGTCCTATGGTTGAGATGGTTATTGTTCTGGTCCGCAGCGGATGTGATCATGTTGAAGTCGCCTCCAATAAGCCAGGGGCCCACGTAGGTGTCCCGGAAATCTTACAGCTCGCCGAGGAAAACAATCTTCCCAGCATCCCCTTGGGGGGCATAGACTATGGTTAGCCACCAATGCCGATCACCCACAAGGGGGAAGCAAGGGCTGAGACGTCATGGTGTCCGATAGTTGGCCTAGATAACAAAATCAGCTCGCTGCACCATGCAAGCATAATGCCACCACGGGTGCTGTCAGTGGGAAGGAAGAAGAAGAAGTTTAGAAAGGATGCGCTAAGGGTCTCGAGGACCAGGGAGGCTGATACGTCTACAAGCTTTGTCTCTTGGAGACAGACGATGTGCGGGGCAACCGAGGAAATGACGCTACGAACTGCCGAACGTTTCACATGGGAATTGAGGCCTCTAATATTCCAGAAGATAATTTTGAGGTTTGGATCCATAAGAAGATGGGAGGGGCGTGGAGCTAGTGTCACGGCCAAGATATCATATTTCCATGAGGTGTGGGCCTCCAGCGCGCTGCGACGAGCCTCCACAGGGAGCGGAGGGGATGCACCAACCATAGAAGTCTGCGAAGGTTTGGATGATATCCTCTGCCAGCGGCCGCTCGAAGAGGCCAGCGTACTTGGCAAGAGTAGCCTCGTCCGTCGGGTCGTCATCCTTGAGTAACCTCAGAAGGCGAAGGAGGACACGCTTCGCCTTCATCTCAGGGTCCAAGCCTCGGCCAGGCTTGGTGATCCTACCACTGCGGCGTGGTGTAAAGTTGGAGGGCACCTCATTGCGCCGCCTACGCGGTGCAGGAGTGGAAATGACGCGATCAATCTGAGCCTGCACGACGTCAATGAAAATCTTTAAGCTAGAAGCAGCAGACCAAGCGGGCGGGGTGAGCAGTTGCATGGGCATGCAGGGGGAGCCAATGCATGATCGCTAGAGGGCATGCATGGAGTGGCAAAGGCAGACGAGATCGGCCTGGCCTTAGGATCCGGGGCGCACGGGCTCGTGCCCAGGGAATCACCAGAGTTGTCGGACCGCACGGGAGGATCGTCCTCGGAAGGCGCGAGAATCAGGCCAGCAGCAGGCGATTCACTAGGCCATGCATTGGTCGGCGATTGGAAACCGGATAAAGGCGGGGGAGAGGGGCTCACCGGCAGCATGCTGACCCCGGGCGAGCAGTGGGCACGCGGAGAGCTGGCAGGGTCAGGGGTGTGGGCATTGTCGCGGAGCGGAGAGACGTGCTCGACAATCGGCCCATTGGACCTTGCGAAAAGGACAACATCGCAGGAGTGCGAGCAGAGGTGGACAGTTGGCGATGGAGGATTTTGAATATCGGTCAAGGCGTCCGTGCCGTCGTCAGCTGCTACCTCTTGAGCACTGCGTTGATTTTCCCCAAAGAGGAAGGGATGATGCAGCAAAGTAGCGTAAGTATTTCCCTCAGTTTTTGAGAACCAAGGTATCAATCAAGTAGGAGGCTACGCGCGAGTCCCTCGTACCTGCACAAAACAAATAAATCCTCGCAACCAACGCGAATAGGGGTTGTCAATCCCTACACGGCCACTTACGATAGTGAGATCTGATAGATATGATAAAGATAATATTTTTGGTATTTTTGTGATAAAGATGCAAAGTAAAATAAAGGCAAAGTAAAAAAGCAAAGGAAATAACTAAGTAGTAGGAGATTTATATGATAAAGATAGACCCGGGGGCCATAGGTTACACTAGTGGCTTCTCTCGAGAGCATAAGTATTCTACGGTGGGTGAACAGATTACTGTTGAGCAATTGACAGAATTGAGCATAGTTATGAGAATATCTAGGTATGATCATGTATATAGGCATCACGTCTGAGACAAGTAGACCGACTCTGCCTGCATCTACTACTATTACTCCACTCATCGACCGCTATCTAGCATGCATCTAGAGTATTAAGTTAAAAACAGAGTAATGCCTTAAGGAAGATGACATGATGTAGAGGGATAGACTCATGCAATATGATGAAAACCCCATCTTGTTATCCTCGATGGAAACAATACAATACGTGCCTTCCTGCCCCTACTGTAACTGGGAAAGGACACCGCAAGATTGAACCAAAGCTAAGCAGTTCTCCCATTGCAAGAAAGATCAATCTAGTAGGCCAAACCAAACTGATAATTCAATGAGACTTGCAAAGATAACCAATCTTACATAAAAGAATTCAGAGAAGATTCATATATTATTCATAGATAGACTTGATCATAAACCCACAATTCATCGGTCTCAACAAACACACCACAAAAAGAAGATTACATCGAATAGTTCTCCGCAAGAGAGGGGGAGAACATAGTATTGAGATCCAAAAAGAGAGAAGAAGCCATCTAGCTAATAACTATGGACCCGTAGGTCTGAGGTAAACTACTCACACTTCATCGTAGAGGCTATGGTGTTGATGTAGAAGCCCTTCGTGATCGATGCCCCCTCCGGCGGAGCTCCGGAACAGGCCCCAAGATGGGGTCTCATAGATACAGAAAGTTGCGGCGGTGGAATTATGTTTTTGGCTTCGTATCTGATTGTTTGGGGGTACGTAGGTATATATAGGAGGAAGGAGTACGTCGGTGGAGCAACAGGGGGCCCACGAGGGTGGAGGGCGCGCCTGGGGGGTAGGCGCGCCCCCTTCCTCGTGGCCTCCTCTTTTGTGTCTTGACGTAGGGTCCAAGTCTCTCGGGTCTTGTTTGTTGAGAAAATCACGTTCCCAAAGGTTTCATTCCGTTTGGACTCCGTTTGATATTCCTTCTCTTCGAAACCCTAAAACGGGCAAAAAAAACAACAATTCTGGGCTGGGCCTCCGGTTAATAGGTTAGTCCCAAAAATAATATAAAAGTGGATAATAAAGCCCAATAATGTCCAAAACAGTAGATAATATAGCATGGAGCAATCAAAAATTATAAATATGTTGGAGACGTATCAAGCACCCCCAAGCTTAATTCCTGCTCGTCCTCGAGTAGGTAAATGATAAAAACAGAATTTTTGATGCGGAGTGCTACTTGGCATAATTTTAATGTAATTCTTCTTAATTGTGGTATGAATATTCAGATCCAAAAGATTCCAGACAAAAGTTTAGTATTGACATAAAAATAATAATACTTCAAGCATACTAACAAAGCAATTATGTCTTCTCAAAATAACATGGCCGAAGAAAGTTACCCCTACAAAATCATATAGTCTGGCTATGCTCCATCTTCACCACACAAAATATTTAAATCATGCACAACCCCGATGACAAGCCAAGCAATTGTTTCATACTTTCTCAACAAAAGAACTAAGTGGGTGTGCGTCCAACTCGCTTGCTCATGTAGACGTAGGGCATTTTAAGGAAACCCATCATTGGAATATACAAGCCAAGTTCTATAATGAAAAATTCCCAGTAGTATATGAAAGTGATAACATAGGAGACTCTCTATGAAGATTTTGGTGCTACTTTGAAGCACAAGTGTGGTAAAAGGATAGTAACATTGTCCCTTCTCTCTTTTTCTCTCATTTTTTTATTTGGGCCTTCTTTTTTTTATGGCCTCTTTTCTCTCTCTTTTTTATTTGGGCTTCTTTGGCCTCTTTTATTTATTTATTTTCGTCCAGAGTCTCATCCCGACTTGTGGGGGAATTATAGCCTCCATCATCCTTTCCTCACTGGGACAATGCTCTAATAATGATGATCATCACACTTTTATTTTTCTTACAACTCAATACTTAGAACAAAATATGACTCTATATGAATGCCTCCGGCGGTGTACCGGGATATGCAATGACTCATGAGTGACATGTATGAAAGAATTATGAATGGTGGCTTTGCCACAAATACGATGTCAACTACATGATCATGCTAAGCAATATGACAATGATGGAGTGTGTCATAATAAACGAAACGGTGGAAAGTTGCATGGCAATATATCTCGGAATGGCTATGGAAATGCCATAATAGGTAGGTATGGTGGCTGTTTTGAGGAAGGTATATGGTGGGTGTATGATACCGGCGAAAGGTGCGTGGTATTAGAGAGGCTAGCAAAGGTGGAAGGGTGAGAGAAGTGCGTATAATCCATGGACTCAACATTAGTCATAAAGAACTCATATACTTATTGCAAAAATCTACAAGTTATCAAAGCAAAGTATTACGCGCATGCTCCTAGGGCGATAGATTGGTAGGAAAATACCATCGCTCGTCCCCGACCGCCACTCATAAGGAAGACAATCAATAAATAAATCATACTCCGACTTCATCACATAACGGTTCACCATACGTGCATGCTACGGGAATCACAAAATTTAACACAAGTATTCTTCAAATTCACAATTACTCTACTAGCACAACTTTAATATCACCATCTTCATATCTCAAAACAATTATCAAGCATCAAACTTCTCATAGTATTCAACACACTCATAAGAAAGTTTTATTACTAATCTTGTATACCAAGCATATTAGGATTTTAAGCAAATTACCATGCTATTTAAGACTCTCAAAATAATCTAACTGAAGCATGAGAGATCAATAGTTTCTATAAAACAAATCCACCACCGTGCTCTAAAAGATACAAGTGAAGCACTAGAGCAAAACTATATAACTCAAAAGATATAAGCGAAGCACATAGAGTATTGTAACAAATTCCAAATCATGTATGGCTCTCTCAAAAGGTGTGTACAGCAAGGATGATTTTGGTAAACTAAAAAATAAAGACTCAAATCATACAAGACGCTCCAAGCAAAACACATATCATGTGGCGAATAAAAATATAGCTCCAAGTAAAGTTACCGATAGAAGTAGACGAAAGAGGGGATGCCTTCCAGGGCATCGCCAAGATTTGGCTTTTAGGTGTCCTTAGATTATCTTGGGGGTGCCATGGGCATCCCCAATCTTAGTCTCTTGCCACTCCTTGTTCCATAATCCATCAAATCTTTACCCAAAACTTGAAAACTTCACAACACAAAACTTAGAGTAGAAAATCTCGTGAGCTCCGTTAGCGAAAGAAAATAAAAGACCACTTCAAGGTACTGTAATGAACTCATTCTTTATTTATATTGGTGTTATACCTACTTTATTCCAACTTCTCTATGGTTTATAAACTATTTTACTAGCCATAGACTCATCAAAATAAGCAAACAACGCACGAAAAACAGAATCTGTCAAAAACAGAACAGTCTGTAGTAATCTGTAGCTAGAGCAAGATCTGAAACCCCAAAAATTCTAAAATAAATTGCTGGACGTGACTAATTTATCTATTAATCATCTTCAAAACGAATTAACTAAATATCACTTTCCAAATAAAAATGGTAGTAGTTCTCGTGAGCGCTAAAGTTTCTGTTTTTTACAGCAAGTGTAACAAGACTTTCCCCAAGTCTTCCCAACGGTTCTACTTGGCACAAACACTAATTAAACACAAAAAAACACAACAAAAACATAGGCTAGATAAATTATTTATTACTAAACAGGATCAAAAATCAAGGAATTAAAATAAAATTGGGTTGCCTCCCAACAAGCGCTATCGTTTAACGCCCCTAGCTAGGCATAACAAGCAAGGATAGATCTAGGTATTGCCATCTTTGGTAGGCAATCCATAAGTGGCTCCCATAATAGATTCATAAGGTAATTTAATTTTATTTCTAGGAAAATTTTCCATGCCTTTCCTTAATGGAAACTGGAATCTAATATTTCCTTCCTTCATATCAATAATTGCACCAATCGTTCTAAGGAAAGGTCTACCAAGAATAATAGGACATGAAGGATTGCAATCTATGTCAAGAACAATAAAATCTACGGGCACATAATTCCTATTTGCAACAATAAGAACATCATTTATTCTTCCCATAGGTTTCTTAATAGTGGAATCCGCAAGGTGCAAGTTTAGAGAGCAATCATCAAAATCACGGAAACCTAACAAATCACACAAAGTCTTTGGAATCGTGGAAACACTAGCACCCAAATCACATAAAGCATAGCATTCATGATCTTTAATTTTAATTTTAATAGTTGGTTCCCACTCATCATAAAGCTTTCTAGGGATAGAAACTTCCAATTCAAGTTTTTCTTCATAAGATTGCATCAAGGCATCAACGATATGTTTAGTAAACGCTTTATTTTGACTATAAGCATGAGGAGAATTTAGCACGGATTGTACCAAGGAAATACAATCAATCAAAGAGAAATTTTCATAGTTAAATCCCTTAAAATCCATAATAGTGGGTTTAGCAACATCTAGGGTTTTATTCTTTAATCCCACTTTTATCAATTTTAGCATCAAGATCAAAAAATTCCGAATTCTTGGAACGCCTTCTAGGTAAAGGTGGATCATATTCAGTCCCATCATTATCAAGATTCATATTGCAAAACAAAGATTTAATAGGGGACACATCAATAACTTTTAGATCTTCATCTTTATTTTCATAGCAATCCGGTTTAGCGGCCATCTTATTAAATAAGGTAGCCTGCTTATCCAAAATTTCAGCAGTTAATTTCTCAAGATGAGCAATTTGGGATCTCAAACCATCGAATTCTTTAGACATATCATCAAGCTCTTTTATTCATAAAACTCATAAAACTTTTCTATTCTTTAAGCTCATTTCTGAAGAAACTATTATGTTCAAATTGCAAAACCATAAAACTCCTGACATTGCTTTTGATCTCTTCTAGACTTTTAAGGTGGAGATCACCAAATTTAGGTAGAGCCATAGAGGCAAGCAAGCAAACTAACACACAAGAAAACAAAAAGCAAGCGGGCAAAAAGAGGCAAATAGAGAAAGAGAGGGAGGATAAAACGGTAAGGGTGAAGTGGGGGAGAGGAAAACGAGAGGAAAATGGCAAATAATGTAATGCGGGAGATAAGGGTATGTGATGGGTACTTGGTGTGTTGACTTTTGCGTAGACCTCCCCGGCAATGGCACAAGAAATCCTTCTTGCTACCTCTTGAGCACTGCGTTGGTTTTCCCCGAAGAGGAAGGGATGATGTAGCAAAGTAGCGTAAGTATTTCCCTCAGTTTTTGAGAACCAAGGTATCAATCCAGTAGGAGGCTACGCACGAGTCCCTCGTACCTGCACAAAACAAATAAATCCTCGCAACCAACGCGAATAGGGGTTGTCAATCCCTACACGGCCACTTACGAGAGTGAGATCTGATAGATATGATAAAGATAATATTTTTGGTATTTTTGTGATAAAGATGCAAAGTAAAATAAAGGCAAAGTAAAAAGCAAAGGAAATAACTAAGTAGTAGGAGATTAATATGATAAAGATAGACTTGGGGGCCATAGGTTTCACTAGTGGCTTCTCTCGAGAGCATAAGTATTCTACGGTGGGTGAACAAATTACTGTTGAGCAATTGACAGAATTGAGCATAGTTATGAGAATATCTAGGTATGATCATGTATATAGGCATCATGTCCGAGACAAGTAGACCGACTCCTGCCTGCATCTACTACTATTACTGCACTCATTGACCACTATCCAGCATGCATCTAGAGTATTAAGTTAAAAACAGAGTAATGCCTTAAGCAAGATGGCATGATATAGAGGGATAGACTCATGCAATATGATGAAAACCCCATCTTGTTATCCTCGATGGCAACAATACAATACATGCCTTGCTGCCCCTATTGTCACTGGGAAAGGACACCGCAAGATTGAACCCAAAGTTAAGCACTTCTCCCATTGCAAGAAAGATCAATCTAGTAGGCCAAACCAAACTGATAATTCGAAGAGACTTGCAAAGATAACCAATCACACATAAAAGAATTCAGAGAAGATTCAAATATTATTCATAGATAGACTTGATCATACCACAATTCATCGGTCTCAACAAACACACATCAAAAAGAAGATTACATCGAATAGTTCTCCACAAGAGAGGGGGAGAACATTGTATTCAGATCCAAAAAGAGAGAAGAAGCCATCTAGCTAATAACTATGGACCCGTAGGTCTGAGGAAAACTACTCACACTTCATCGGAGAGGCTATGGTGTTCATGTAGAAGCCCTCCGTGATCGATGCCCCCTCCGGCGGAGCTCCGGAACAAGCCCCAAGATAGGATCTCGTGGATACAGAAAGTTGCGGCGGTGGAATTAGGTTTTTGGCTCTATATCTGATCGTTTGGGGGTACGTAGGTATATATAGGAGGAAGGAGTACGTCGGTGGAGCAACAGGGGGCACACGAGGGTGGAGGGCGCGCCTGGGGGGTAGGCGCGCCCCCCTACCTCGTGGCCTCCACTTTTGTGTCTTGACGTAGGGTCCAGGTCTCCTGGGTCTTGTTTGTTGAGAAAATCGCGTTCCCGATGGTTTCATTCCGTTTGGACTCCGTTTGATATTCCTTCTCTTAGAAACCCTAAAACAGGCAAAAACAACAATTCTAGGCTGGGTCTCCGGTTAATAGGTTAGTCCCAAAAATAATATAAAAGTGGATAATAAAGCCTAATAATGTCCAAAACAGTAGATAATATAGCATGGAGCAATCAAAAATTATAGATACATTGGAGACGTATCATCAGCGAAAGCGTCAGAAGCCTGGGCAGCGGCGCTTTCCAAAAGCACGGGCCGGGCCACGACCAGATCCCAAGCATCCCAGGAGACCGTGACAGAATCACGTGGCGAGGCCTGGGCGAGCCCGGCCGTAGCGAGGAGCAGGGTGGCCCCGAGGCGCAGCCGAGATGGAACCCTGGGGGCCGCAGCAAAGACTGGGGGTGGGGCCCTAGGATGCCTTGCCACTCGTGGCAAGGTGGCGGCGCACGGCTGCGCCGGCGACCATGTTCACCACGCCCTGAAGTCCGACGACAAGACGCGTCGAGTCTACGCTCAGGGAACTGATGAATACGTGGCCAGGGGTCAGGCACGGGAGGCGAGCTAGGGGCGTCATCACTGCCGGCGGCCGGAGGAGGTGGCGGTGGGGGTGAGGGGCGGCGGTAGTCAACGGAGCTGACGACATGGATCTTGGCGGGGAACCGCGTCAGTCCAAGCGCGAGGCGCTCCACCCACGCCGGGTCCGCCTCGTCGTCGACGGCATCAGGCTCCGGCATGAGCAGCTCTGATGAGCGCGGAATGCCATTGGGGTTGGTGGTCCAGGCCGTGAGGCGAAAGACCGACATGTCGGATGCGTCCCTGGTCTCGGGGGCGAGGTTCTCGACCTGGCAGAACGGCGACAGGAGGAACTCAACAGAGGAAAGGGTGCCAAGAATGATCGGGGATGCTCGTGATCTCGATGGAGACGAGGAAATGCGCCTTGATGTCTACTACACAACCTTCTTCTTGTAGACGTTGTTGGGCCTCCAAGTACAGAGGTTTGTAGGACAGTAGCAAATTTCCCTCAAGTGGATGACCTAAGGTTTATCAATCCATCGGAGGTGTAGGATGAAGATGGTCTCTCTCAAGCAACCCTGCAACCAAATAACGAAGGGTCTCTTGTGTCCCCCAACACACCCAATACAATGGTAAATTGTATAGGTGCACTAGTTCGGCAAAGAGATGGTGATACAAGTGGTATATGGATAGTAGATAATGGTTTTTGTAATCTGAAATTATAAAAACAGCAAGGTAACTAATGATAAAAGTGAGCGTAAACGGTATTGCAATGCTAGTAAACAAGGCCTGGGGTTCATACTTTCACTAGTGCAAGTCCTCTCAACAATAATAACATAATTGGATCACATAACTATCCCTCAACATGCAACAAAGAGTCACTCCAAAGTCACTAATAGCGGAGAACAAACGAAGAGATTATGGTAGGGTACGAAACCACCTCAAAGTTATTCTTTCCAATCAATCCGTTGGGCTATTCCTATAAATGTCACAAACAGCCCTAGAGTTCGTACTAGAATAACACCTTAAGACACAAATCAACTAAAACCCTAATGTCACCTAGATACTCCAATGTCACCTCAAGTATCCGTGGGTATGATTATACGATATGCATCACACAATCTCAGATTCATCTATTCAACCAACACATAGAACCTCAAAGAGTGCCCCAAAGTTTCTACCAGAGAATCACGACGAAAATGTGTGCCAACCCCTATGCATAGGTTCATGGGCGGAACCCGCAAGTTGATCACCAAAACATACATCAAGTGAATCACGTGATATCCCATTGTCACCACGGATATGCATGGCAAGACATACATCAAGTGTTCTCAAATCTTTAAAGACTCAATTCGATAAGATAACTTCAAAGGGAAAACTCAATCCATTACAAGAGAGTAGAGGGGGGAGAAAACATCATAAGATCCAACTATAATAGCAAAGCTCGCGATACATCAAGATCGTATCACCTCAAGAACACGAGAGAGAGAGAGAGATCAAACACATAGCTATTGGTACATACCTGCAGCCCCGAGGGAGAACTACTCCCTCCTCGTCATGGAGAGCACCGGGATGATGAAGATGTCCACCGGAGAAGGATTCCCCCTCCGGCAGGATGCCGAAACGGGTCTAGATTGGCTTTCGGTGGCTACGGAGGCTTTTGGCGGCGGAACTCCCGATCTATTGTGCTCCCCGATCGTTTTAGGGCATATGGAGATATATAGGCGGAAGAAGTACATCAGGGGGGCACGAGGGTAGAGGGCGCGCCCAGGGGGTGGGCGCGCCCCCCTACCTCGTGGCCTCCTCGAAGCTTCCTTGACATGGACTCCAAGTCTCCCAGGTTGCTTTCCTTCCAAAAATAAGTTCCGTGAAGTTTCAGGTCAATTGGACTCCATTTGATTTTCCTTTTATGCGATACTCTAAAACAAGGAAAAAACAGAAACTGCCACTGGGCTATGGGTTAATAGGTTAGTCCCAAAAACAATATAAAAGTGTATAATAAAGCCCATAAACATCCAAAACAGAAGATAATATAGCATGGAGCAATCAAAAATTATAGATACGTTGGAGACGTATCAGCATCCCCAAGCTTAAGTCCTGCTCGTCCTCGAGTAGGTAAATGATAAAAACAGAATTTTTGATGTGGAATGCTACTTGGCATAATTTCAATGTAATTCTTCTTTATTGTGGCATGAATATTTAGATCTGAACGGTTCAAGATAAAAGTTCATATTGACATAAAAATAATAATACTTCAAGCATACTAACTAAGCAATCATGTCATCTCAAAATAACATGGCCAAAGAAAGTTCATCCCTACCAAATCATATAGTTTAGTCATGCTCCATTTTCGTCACACAAGAATGCTCTCATCATGCACAACCCCAATTACAAGGCAAGCAATTGTTTCATACTTTAGTAATCTCAAACTCATAAACCTTCACGCAATACATGAGCGCGAGCCATGGACATAGCACTATGGGTGGAATAGAATATAATGAGGGGGTTATGTGTAGAAGACAAAAAAAGGAGAAAGTCTCACATCGACGCAGCTAATCAATGGGCTAGGGAGATGCCCATCAATTGATGTCAATGCAAGGAGTAGGGATTGCCATGCAACGGATGCACTAGAGCTATAAATGTATGAAATCTCAACAAAAGAAACTAAGTGGGTGTGCATCCAACTTGCTTGCTCACGAAGACCTAGGGCACTTGAGGAGGCCCGTTGTTGGAATATACAAGCCAAGTTCTATAATGAAAAATTCCCACTAGTATATGAAAGTGACAAAACAAAAGACTCTCTATCATGAAGATTATGGTGCTACTTTGAAGCACAAGTGTGGCAAAGGATAGTAGCATTGTCCCTTCTCTCTTTTTCTCTCATTTTTTGGGCCTTCTCTTTTTTTTATGGCCTTTATCTTTTTTTGGGCCTTCTCCTTTTTTATGGCCTTTTTTCATTCCTCACTTGGGATAATGCTCTAGAAAATGATGATCATCACACTTCTATTTACTTACAACTCAAGAATTAAAACTCAATACTTAGAACCACTGTTCAAGAACTCGGCCGAGTTACCATTTAAATGCCCATTTAATCGCTACTCGGTGCCTAACTGAGGCGAATAGCACATACTCGGTTCATTAAAATGGTCAAGCCGATTAACTGGCATTTAATCGGTTGTCAGACGATTAACTGGTTGCCGAACCGAGTAATCGGTGATGGGTCAGGTAACTGAAGCGGCATCCATTAATCTTGTTATGTGTGGCTGCATATTGCCAAGTTGTGTGGCTGACATTTTAATTTATCTTATCATGTCTCACGTGTGGCTGCTTGTTGTCACATGTATGGCTGTCATTTACTCATTTATATTGACAAGTTTAGAGCATATACAAATGCATATCTATCATCAATTCTGTTGGTTTGTTGCCTTCTGGTTTGGATGCATCATGACCAAACCGTCCAGGTAACAATTCTACCTCTTGTCCATGCTTTTTATATGCCTACGACATTATATTTTAGTATAAATGTATAATACGCAGCTGTGAGCATTGGATTATGTGGTACAATACGTGAAAAACTAGTTACATGTTGCCAATATATTCTCATGTGCAGCCGATTAATGATCGACCAATTAATTCAGTTAAATGGCCGATTAACCGATTAATCTCTAATCGGTTAATCGGCCATTTAACTGAATTCGACCAAGCAGATACCAGTTACCGAATTCCCGAACAATGCTTAGAACAAGATATGACTCTATATGAATGCCTCCGGCGGTGTACCGGGATTGCGATGAATCAAGTGTGACATGTATGAAAAATTATGAATGGTGGCTTTGCCACAAATACAATGTCAACTACATGATTATGCAAAGCAATATGACAATGATGAATGTGTCATGATAAACGGAATGGTGGAAAAGTTTCATGGCAATATATCTCGAAATGGCTATGTAAATGCCATAATAGGTAGGTATGGTGGTTGTTTTGAGGAAGATATAAGGAGGTTTATGTGTGACAGAGCGTATCATATCACGGGGTTTGGATGCACCAGCGAAGTTTGCACCAACTCTCAATGTGAGAAAGGGCAATGCACGGTACCGAAGAGGCTGGCAATGATGGAAGGGTGAGAGTGCGTATAATCCATGGACTCAACATTAGTCATAAAGAACTCACATACTTATTGCAAAAATCTACAAGTCATCAAAAACCAAGCACTACGTGCATGCTCCTAGGGGGATAGATTGGTAGGAAAAGACCATCGCTCGTCCCCGACTGCCACTCATAAGGAAGACAGTCAAATAACACCTCATGTTTCAAATTTGTTACACAACGTTTACCATACGTGCATGCTACGGGAGTTGCAAACTTCAACACAAGCATTTCTCAAATTCAAAACTACTCAACTAGCATGACTTTGATATTATTACCTCCATATCTCAAAACAATCATCAAGCATCAAACTTCTCTTAGTATTCAATACTCTATATGAAAGTTTTTACTATTCTTTGATGCCTAGCATATTAGGATTATTTAAGCAAATTACCATGCTATTTAAGACTCTCAAAATAATATAAGTGAAGCATGAGAGTTCATCTATTTCTATAAAATAAAACCACCACCGTGCTCTAAAAAGATATAAGTGAAGCACTAGAGCAACAACAAACTACTCCGAAAGATATAAGTGAAGATCAATGAGTAGTTGAATAATTATGCAACTATGTGAAGACTCTCTAACATTTAATAATTTCAGATCTTGGTATTTTATTGAAACATCAATCAAAACAAAAGTAAAATGACGCTCCAAGCAAAACACATATCATGTGGCGAATACAAATATAGCTCCAAGTAAAGTTACCGATGAACGAAGACGAAAGAGGGGATGCCTTCCGAGGCATCCCCAAGCTTAGGCTTTTGGTTGTACTTGAATATTACCTTGGGGTACCTTGGGAATCCAAAAGCTTAGGCTCTTTCCACTCCTTATTCCATAGTCCATCGAATCTTTACCCAAAAGTTGAAAACTTCACAACACAAAACTTAACAAAAAACTCGTAAGCTCCGTTAGCGAAAGAAAACAAAACACCACTTCAAGGTACAGTAATTAACTCATTCTTTATTTATATTGGTGTTAAACCTACTGTATTACAACTTCTATATGGTTTATAAACTATTTTACTAGCCATAGATTCATTAGAATAAGCAAACAACACACGAAAAACAGAATCTGTCAAAAACAGAACAGTCTGTAGTAATCTGTAACTAACGCAAACTTCTGGAACCCCAAAAATTCTAAAATAAATTGCTGGACGTGAGGAATTTATCTATTAATCATCTTCAAAAGGAATTAACTAAATATCACTCTCCAATAAAAATGGCAGCAATTCTCGTGAGCGCTAAAGTTTCTGTTTTTACAGCAAGATCAACAAGACTTTCCCCAAGTCTTCCCAACGGTTCTACTTGGCACAAACACTAATTAAACACATAAAACCACATCTAAACAGAGGCCAGATGAATTATTTATTACTAAACAGGAACAAAAAGCAAGGTAAAAAAATAAAGTTGGGTTTCCTCCCAACAAGCGCTATCGTTTAATGCCCCTAGCTAGGCATGATGATTTCAACGATGCTCGCATAAAAGATAAGAATTGTAACATAAAGAGAGCATCATGAAGAATATGACTAGCACATTTAAGTCTAACCCACTTCCTATGCATAGGGATTTTGTGAGAAAACAACTTGTGGGAACAAGAATCAACTTGCATAGGAAGGTAAAACAAGGATAACTTCAAGATTTTAAGCACATAGAGAGGAAACTTGATATTATTGCAATTCCTACAAGCATATATTCCTCCCTCATAATAATTTTCAGTAGCATCATGAATGAATTCAACAATAAAACCAGAACCTAAAGCATTCTTTTCATGATCTACAAGCATAGAAATTTTACTATTCTCCACATAAGCAAAATTCTTCTCATTAATAATAGTGGGAGCAAACTCAACAAAATAACTATCATGTGATTGAAAATTAAGATCAAGATGACAAGTTTCATGGTTATCATTATTCTTTAAAGCATACGTGTCATCACAATAATCATCATAGATAGGAGGCATGCTTTCATCATAGTAAATTTTCTCATCAAAGCTTGCGGAACAAAAAAAATATCATCTTCATCAAACATAGCTTCCCCAAGCTTGTGGCTTTGCATATCATTAGCATCATAGATATTCAAGGAATTCATACTAACAACATTGCAATCATGCTCATCATTCAAATATTTAGTGCCAAACATTCTAATGCATTCTTCTTCTAGCACTGGAGCACAATTATCGGAATCCTTATTTTCATGATAGATATTAAAAAGATGAAGCATATGATGTACCCTTAATTCCATTTTTTTGGTAGTTTTCTTTTATGAACTAAACTAGTGATAAAACAAGAAACTAAAAGTCTCGATTGTAAGATCTAAAGATATACCTTCAAGCACTCACCTCCCCGGCAACGGCGCCAGAAAAGAGCTTGATGTATACTACACAACCTTCTTCTTGTAGACGTTGTTGGGCCTCCAAGTGCAGAGGTTTGTAGGACAGTAGCAAATTTCTCTCAAGTGGATGACCTAAGGTTTATCAATCCGTAGGAGGCGTAGGATGAAGATGGTCTCTCTCAAGCAACCCTGCAACCAAATAACGAAGAGTCTCTTGTGTCCCCAACACACCCAATACAATGGTAAATTGTACAGGTGCACTAGTTCGGCGAAGAGATGGTGATACAAGTGGTATATGGATAGTAGGTAATGGTTTTTGTAATCTGAAATTATAAAAACAGCAAGGTAACTAATGATAAAAGTGAGCGTAAACGGTATTGCAATGCTAGTAAACAAGGCCTAGGGTTCATACTTTCACTAGTGCAAGTCCTCTCAACAATAATAACATAATTGGATCACATAACTATCCCTCAACATGCAACAAAGATTCACTCCAGAGTCACTAATAGCGGAGAACAAACGAAGAGATTATGGTAGGGTACGAAACCACCTCAAAGTTATTCTTTCCAATCAATCCGTTGGGCTATTCCTATAAGTGTCACAAACAGCCCTAGAGTTCGTACTAGAATAACACCTTAAGACACAAATCAACCAAAACCCTAATGTCACCTAGATACTCCAATGTCACCTCAAGTATCCGTGGGTCTGATTATACGATATGCATCACACAATCTCAGATTCATCTATTCAACCAACACATAGAACCTCATAGAGTGCCCCAAAGTTTCTACCAGAGAATCACGACGAAAACGTGTGCCAACCCCTATGCATAGGTTCATGGGCGGAACCCGCAAGTTGATCACCAAAACATACATCAAGTGAATCACGTGATATCCCATTGTCACCACAGATATGCACGGCAAGACATACATCAAGTGTTCTCAAATCTTTAAAGACTCAATCCGATAAGATAACTTCAAAGGGAAAACTCAATCCATGACAAGAGAGTAGAGGGGGAGGAAACATCATAAGATCCAACTATAATAGCAAAGCTCGTGATACATCAAGATCGTATCACCTCAAGAACACGAGAGAGAGAGAGAGATCAAACACATAGCTACTTGTACATACCCTCAGCCCCGAGGGAGAACTACTCCCTCCTCGTCATGGAGAGCACCGGGATGATGAAGATGGCCACCGGAAAAGGATTCCCCCTCCGGCAAGATGCCAGAATAGGTCTAGATTGGCTTTCGGTGGCTACGAAGGCTTCTGGCGGTGGAACTCCCGATCTATTGTGCTCCTCGATCCTTTTAGGGTATATGGAGATATATAGGTGGAAGAAGTACGTCAGGGGGCCACGAGGGGCCCACGAGGATGGAGGGCGCGCCCAGGGGTGGTGGGCGCCCCCCCTACCTCGTGGCCTCCTAGAAGCTTCCTTGACGTGGACTCCAAGTCTCCCGGGTTGCTTTCCTTCCAAAAATAAGTTCCGTGAAGTTTCAGGTCAATTGGACTCCATTTGATTTTCCTTTTCTACGATACTCTAAAACAAGGAAAAAACAGAAACTGGCACTGGGCTCTGGGTTAATAGGTTAGTCCCAAAAATAATATAAAAGTGTATAATAAAGCCCATAAACATCCAAAACAGAAGATAATATAGCATGGAGCAATCAAAAATTATAGATACGTTGGAGACGTATCACGCCTTCACCGGGACAACGTCGCGGGGGCGGCTCCAAGGAGTGAAGAGCAGGCGAAAGCCACCGGTGCGCAGACCACCAGCGGCGACACGCGCGCGTGAAGCGGCAAAGGAGAACTTGATGAGGAAATCATCAGAAGCGTGGATGTGGATGGAGAACTCATGCGCGACCAGGCCATAGCGCGCGCGGAGAGCGTCGAAGATGGCCTCGTGGGTGACGCCAAGGCGACGGCCGGCCACCGAGGCGAGCAGTGCCCGCTCAAGATCCAGCTCCGCTGTCACCAGCTCTGTGGACTGAGGTAGGTAGCAGATGGCACCGACATTGGTGCTTTCATTGAGAGTTCCACTATGCCGTCGCCATAAGGTTTGATGGCTCCTTCGATCATCGGTAACGATGTGGTCCAGGGTGAGGTTTTCCTCCCCGGACAGATCTTTGTATTCGGCGGCTTCGCACTGCCGGCCAATTCGCTTGGCCATCTGGAGCAGATCGAGAGCTACACCCCTGGCCATCAGGTCAGGTTCGGAAACCTAAACTACATTGCCGACATCCGCGGAGACTTGATCTTCAACGGATTTGAGCCCATGTCAGGTGTGCCGCACAGTCACGACGAGCATGACATAACTCTACTGTCGGACAATATTCGGGAGATCGCATCTACAACTACTCCGGCCATCAATCTGGAGCGAATCACGCCATCCGAGAGCGGAGGGATAGACCCCGCCATGGAGGCCGCACTCTCAGTGGCAATAGAGCAAGATACTGACTTCACCCCTTACGAGAGCCGTGTCGCTGAACCCCTGGATTCATCTCCGGCCATGGACTCCGAGCCGCTTACATCCGTGCCATTCGAATCCGACTTGGCGCCGATCATGGAGTTCACCTCCGTGGATATCTTTCAGCACTCACCTTTCGGCGATGTGCTAAATTCATTAAGGTCTCTCTCCCTGTTAGGAGAACCTTGGCCGAACTATGTCCGGCTAGAATGGGATGCGGACAACGAAGAAATTCGCTACCCACCCACCACCCACTTAGTAGCCACTATCGACGATTTAACCGACATGCTCGACTTCGACTCCGAAGACATCAACGGTATGGACGACGATGCAGGAGACGAACAGGAACCACCGCCCATAGGGCGCTAAGCCGCTACCTCATCATATGATATATACATGGTGGACACCCCCAAAGAAGGCAATGGCGATGAGACAACGGAGGATGACCCCTCCAAGAAGCAACCCAAGCACCGACGTCAGCGGTGCCGCTCTAAGTCCCGCCACAGCAAAAGTAGTGATACCAGCACAGGAGATAATAACACTCCGGATAGCGCCGAAGACAACCACAATCCTCTCCAGCACGATGTAGAGCCGGAGGATGAACAAGCCAGCCCTCCAGAGCAGGCAGCTGATGGAGAACCGGAGGAGGACAATTACATGCCTCTCTCCGAAGACGAGGTGAGCCTCGGCGATGAAGAATTTATCGTGCCTGAGGACCCCGTCGAGCAAGAGCGCTTCAAGCGCCGGCTTATGGCCACAGCAAATAGCCTGAAGAAAAAGCAACAACAGCTTCAAGCTGATCAAGACTTGCTAGCAGACAGATGGACCGAAGTCCTTGCGGCCGAGGAATATGAACTCGAGCGCCCCTCCAAGAGATACCCAAAACGCAGGTTGCTACCTCACCTCGAGGAGGAAGCATTGAAACTTCATGTACCAGTGTACGATGCGGCTGACCAGCCACTGCGTGGCCGAGCCAAAGAGGCGTTTCAGCCTGAAGTTCAGCCTACACCCCGCCGCCACTCAATCAAAAATACCAAGGCCCGGGGCAACACACGGGACCTGCGAGACGTATTGGACAGTAAGGCAAAACTTGCAAGGTCAATATAGGGGTCAGGGCATGCGCGCCAACACGGGACGATGATCGTCGCGCTGGATACACCAAAAGCAAATCCGGCCGGGCCGAATACAGCAGACAAGACTCATATGAACTGTGTCGTGATATAGCCCGGCACAGAGGCGCCGCACACCCCCTATGCTTCACTGATGAAGTTATGGATCACGAATTCCCGGAGGGTTTCAAACTCGTAAATATTGAATCATATGATGGTACAACAGATCCCGCTGTATGGATTGAGGATTTCCTCCTTCACATCCACATGGCTCGCGGTGATGATCTACATGCCATCAAGTACCTCCCACTAAACCTCAAAGGACCAGCTCGGCATTGGCTGAATAGCTTGCCAGCAGACTCCGTCGGCAGTTGGGAGGATCTGGAAGACCCATTCCTTGACAACTTCCAGGGCACTTATGTGCGACCACCGGATGCTGATGACTTGTGCCATATAACTCAGCAGCCAGGGGAATCAGCCAGACAATTCTGGACTCGGTTCCTGACTAAGAAAAACCAAATTGTCGACTGTCTGGACGCAGAGGCCCTAGCGGCATTCAAGCACAACATCCGTGACGAGTGGTTTGCCTGCCACCTTGGCCAGGAGAAGCCGAAGTCTATGACAGCCCTCACGGCACTCATGACCCGCTTTTGCGCGGGCGAGGATAGCTGGCTGGCTCGCAGCAATAACACATCGAGGAATCCGGGCACTTTGGATACCAAAGATGCCAATGGCAGACAACGTCGTAACAGACCAAAGCGCCGCAATAACGGCGATAATATCGAGGATACGACAGTCAATGCCGGATTCAGATGCTCTAGATCCGGTCAGCAGAAAAAGCCATTTAAAAGAAGTACTCTGGCTCCGTCCAGTTTGGATCGCATACTGGATCGCTTGTGTCAAATTCACGGCACCCCCGACAAGCCAGCCAATCACACCAACAGAGAATGTTGGGTGTTCAAGCAGGCCGGCAAATTAAATGCTGAAAACAAGGACAAGGGGCTGCATAGTAATGACGATGAGGAGCCCCGGCCGCCGAACACGGGAGGACAGAAGGGTTTCCCTCCACAAGTGAAAACGGTGAACATGATATATGCAACCCACATTCCCAAGAGGGAGCGGAAGCATGCACTAAGGGACGTCTATGCGATGGAGCCCGTCGCCCCAAAGTTCAACCCATGGTCCGCTTGCCCGATCACCTTTGATCGCAGGGACCACCCCACTAGTATCCGTCATGGCGGATCCGCCGCACTGGTCCTAGACCCCATCATCCACGGATTTCACCTCACTCGAGTCCTTATGAATGGCGGCAGCAGCTTGAACCTACTCTATCAGGATACAGTGCGAAAAATGGGCATCGATCCCTTGAGGATCAAACCCACCAAGACCACCGTTAAGGGCGTCATCCCAGGTGTAGAGGCCCATTGCACGGGCTCAATCACACTGGAAGTGGTCTTCGGATCACCGGACAACTTCCGAAGCGAGGAGTTAATCTTCGACATCGTCCCGTTTCGCAGTGGCTATCATGCACTGCTCGGACGAAGTGCATTTGCAAAATTCAATGCAGTACTGCATTACACATACCTCAAGCTTAAGATGCCAGGACCTCGGGGGGTCATAACAGTGAATGGAAATACAGAACGCTCGCTCTGCACGGAAGAGCACACTGCGGCCCTCGCAGCAGAAGCACAAAGCAGCCTTTCAAGGCAAACCACTAATTCGGCGATACAGCCCCCGAACACCTTCAAGCGTGTCCGGAGTAAACTGCAGCAGGATCGCCTGGCACGTTCAGACCTCGCCTAGCAATTAGGCCCCCATCCCAGTCCCAGTCAAGCGACAAAATCCGTGCCGCGCGTACATAATTACGCACTGAAAATACCATGGACATAGGCGGGGGCACGATTAGGGCACGCCCCGCAATGCGGCTTAACCGCCCTAGGGGCTATATATCTTTATCATTTCTTTTCTCTTTCAGGGCCTAACTCTCTGGAAGCCCTTTCCGGCAGTATGATTGCCGGACACATTACGGGAAGGAACAACCAAGGCAGCAAGAAGCTAAGATGTACACGGGAACCCCCAGGTAGTCTCTAATAATAATACCTACTTTCTACTATCCATACGCAGCTTGCCCTTGGATAGGACATTTTGAATGGTCCTACTTTCTGCTTATTTCACTACCCGTACCAGTACGCTTCGACGTATTATTTAAATAACAATGCATAGCATTAGTCTATTATTGCATTTTTATCTTTTTCTCTCTCTTATATGTCCATTTACGACAATCTGCACCCGCACGTTCGGGTACGGTCAGTACGCCAGGGGCTTTCGTTTACCCCATAATACGGCGCAAGAAGTCTGAACACTTTCGACAATGCGGCACCCCGAACTTATAGCATTATATGCATCAGCTCCGAATCATGTCTTTGGTCAAATGTTGGGTTTGCCCGACTCCCATGCTTTGGTACCTTCCGTTCCGCTATATCGGCTAACGTAGCGGTGGGAGAACTACTGCGATTGTGTCCCGGTTCTTCTGGACGAGCACCTCAGTAGAGAAAGCCGAAAATTGACTATCATGATAAGGCGAGAGACTGGTCGCTGTTCGAGAGGTCTCAAGTCCTTAAAGACTTTTTCCGCTTCGGGCGAGGAGTCGGCCTTGTTCGGCTTAGGCGTGTATAGCGCCCCAAATTCGGCCTTCCGAATACTAGGGGCTTCGCCAAAATTTAAAATTGTAGACTTCTATGGCTAAGTGAGAGTGATAAAGCATTATAGTTCGATTGCCTGGTTCGTTGCGCTGAACACCTCCCTTGAAGGACCCAGAATTGGGGTAAATAGTGCTCAGGTTTATCCCGAACACCCCAGTACTAGCTACATGGGGGCAGAAGCCGACGACTGGCCAACTCTCAGATTTTATAAACGGCCGCACAGAACGTAATATTTTAAATTAAAAAAAGCGTCGCATGGCGCAAATGAACTCGTTTCATATTACAGGATCACATAAGCATGTTCATTCAAAAATTACATCCTTGGCACACTCATCCGCCACAAGGCGGGAACCCTTCAGGACACTCTCATAATAATTTTCGGGGCAGCGATGCTCCTTGCCCTTCGGCGGCCCATCCTTCACAAGCTTCACGGCGTCTAGCTTTGCCCAGTGCACCTTCGCCCGGGAAAAAGCCCTGCGCGCACCCTCGATGCAAATGGACCGCTTTATGACTTCACGCCATGCGCATGCATCCACAAGCCGCCTCACCAGACCGAAGTAGCTGCCAGGCAGGGGCTCGCCGGGCCACATCCGGACTATAAGGCCCTTCATGGCCTGTTCGGCCGCCTTGTGAAGCTCGACCAATTGCTTTAGCTGGTCGCTCAAGGGCACCGGGTGTTCGGTCCCAGTATACTGAGACCAGAACAACTTCTCCGTCGAGCTCCCCTCCTCAGCTCGTTAAAACTCTGTGGCATCCATTACACTACGGGGAAGATCTGCAAACACTCCTGGAGAGCTCCGAACTCGGGTAAGAAAAAGGAAAGTCTCCTTCACGTGCTTGATTTGCATAATGAATGCCTTACCCGCTGCTATCTTCTTCACCGCGTCAATCTCCTGGAGGGCCTTGTGGGCTTCGGCCTTGGCGCTCCAGACGATTTCAAGCGCCTGTGCGAGCTTGGACTCTCGCGTCTTAGAGCCAAGCTCCAAGGACTCGTGCTTTTTGGCGAGAGCCTCGAGCTCTTGCTGCACCTCGCCAACTCGGGTTTCTTGTTTCTCCCGCTCAATGCGCTCCTCGGCCGCTTTGTAGGCGGTCGTCCTGGAGCAGTCCAAAGGGAGGGTCCTGCCCTTCTTGGACCCTTCAGCCTCCCCGGTTGGGTCGGCCTTCCTTTTCTTGTCTCCCCCGGCTGGGGGGAGAACTTTCCTCTTCCTCCTCCTTGTTTTCGTGGGAGGAGGGCGTGTTAGAGTTATCGGACGATGAGTCCGATACAACCTTGCGCCGGAGACCCTTTCGGGTCCCCGCGGCCTTCTTCTTGGCCTTCTTCATTGGCACCTCGTAAGGTGCCGGAACCAGCATCACCGTCAGGAGAGCATCTGCAGGATCCTCTGGCAGGGGGGCGGGGCAATTGATCTGCTCCGCTGTCTTCACCCAGTCCTATTAAAGGCATGGAAGGCTTAGATTCTGCACATGATTAAACTGGGGCAAATGGATACCCTGTGAAATATAAAAACTTACCGGATTGGCGCGACGCTTTGCGTTGAGTCCGCGGTCCTCGGTGAGGGAAGGAGGTACCTCGGCGCCCTTGAACAACACCCTCCAGACGTCCTCGTGCGTCGTGTCATAGAGCTCTTGCAGCGTCTGGTGCTTGGCCGGGTCTAACTCCCACAAGTTGAATACCCGTTGTTGACACGGGAGAATCCGGCGGAAGAGCATGACCTGGACCACGTTGACGAGCTTGATTTTGTTTCTCATCATGTTCCTAATGCAGGTCTGGAGTCGGGTCAGCTCAACCGAAGAACCCCAGGACATGCCCTTATCTTTCCAGGAGGTGAGCCGTGTGGGGATTCTGGATCAAAATTTGGGAGCCGTCACCCAGTTGGTGTCGCGCGGCTCGGTGATGTAGAACCACCCCGATTGCCACCCCTTTATCGTCTCCACATAGGAGCCTTCGAACCAGGTGACATTAGGCATCTTGCCCACCATGGTGCCTCCGCGCTTCGCTTGCTGGCCGACCACCACCTTCGGTTTGACATTGAAGGTCTTCAGCCATAGGCCGAAATGGGGCTTGATGCGGAGGAAGACCTCGCACACGAAGATAAACGCCAAGATGTTGAGGATAAAATTGGGGGCCAGATCATGAAAATCCAGCCCGTAGTAGAACATGAGCCCGCGGACAAACGGGTGGAGGGGAAATCCCAGTCCGCGGACAAAGTGGGTAAGAAAAACTACCCTCTCATGGGGTTCGGGCATTGGGATGATTTGCCCCACATCTGGCAGCCGGTGCGCGGTATCTGCGGCCAGATATCCGGCTTCCCGTAACTTTTTGATGTTCTCCTCCGTGACGGAGGAGACCATCCACTTGCCTCCTGCTCCGGACATGCTTGGAGTGGTTTGAGAAGAAGAAAACGAGCTTGGGCGCTAGAGCTCGAGTGTGCGGGAATGCGTAAGCAAGGAGGAAGAAGGCGTGGGTGAAAAGAGTGAATCTTCGTCCCTTTATAAAGGGCAGAGGAGGCGATGCGCCTCCCCACTTGCCTGGTAAAATTGCTTATTCCCCAAGCACCGTAATTAATGGCGCGGTTGGGTTACCCACGTATGTATTGATAAGAATCCCGTAATAAGGGGAACACGATCTCTGCATTGACAAGAAATGTCAAGAAAACCACCTCGCGATATGTGTGGTGCTGGTTGAGAGAAACGGTTCGAATAATGACCGGGCCATGGCATGATGTCATGTTGTCAAAACGTGTCAGCAGATTAGATTTGTGGAAATATTATTCTCTCTGCGGTAGTATGTGGAACTTGTTTTGCAGAATCGGACACTATCTTGGTGTTCGAAATCTTTTATAGAGTATTCGGAGGAGGAACCCTCCTTGCAATGCCGAAGACATTACTGCGCGCCGGACTCATCGTCATTGAAGCCTGGTTCAGGGGCTACTGAGGGAGTCCTGGATTAGGGGGTCTCCGAACAGCCGGACTATATCCTTTGGCCGGACTGTTGGACTATGAAGATACAAGATTGAAGACTTCGTCCCATGTCCGGATGGGACTCTACTTGGCGTGGAAGGCAAGCTGGGCAATACGGATATGTATATCTCCTCCCTTGTAACCGACTCTGTGTAACCCTAGCCCCCTCCGGTGTCTATATAAACCAGAGGGTTTAGTCCGTAGGACAATACACAATCATACCATAGGCTAGCTTCTAGGGTTTAGCCTCTACGATCTCGTGGTAGATCAACTCTTGTAATACTCATATCATCAAGAACAATCAAGCAGGACGTAGGGTATTACCTCCATCAAGAGGGCCCGAACATGGGTAAACATCGTGTCCCCTGCCTCCTGTTACCATCCGCCTTAGACGCACAGTTCGGGACCCCCTACCCGAGATCCGCCGATTTTGACACCGATAGGGGTGGTCGCCGCAGAGGCAGAGCCGGCCGGCGAAGCGGAGGCGGTACGTGGCTTGGAAGACGCAGTCACAGAACCACTGGAGCGCGACGGCCTAGCGCTGGCCGACCCGGAGGATGCGGGGCGGCCGTATGAGCCGGAGGAGGTGGGACGCACAGAAGGCGAAGCGGAGTCCGCCGGGCCCGGGCCAGAGGTGGAACCACGGCAGCGCAGCGGAGGAGGGGAGGCGCCCTGGGAGGAGGAGGAGGCCGCGACGGAGCGCAGGGGGCAGCCGCGGACCTTGTGCCCGAAGAAATGGCAGCGACCACAGCGGATGTCCCTGCGACAGTCCCAGCGCGAATGGCCGGGGCTGAGGCACCTGGAGCACTCGCCCTCCCGGAGCCACGACAGTGGCTGGCGAGGGGCATCTCCAGGCCCGCGACGAGGACGCTGCAACCGGGAAGAGTGGTGGCGCTTCCTCCCATGGGCAAGGAGCCAATCGTCATGGGCGCCGTCCATGGACACCCGACAGATCTCGAAGCGTAGGGAAGGGCGCGTGACCGATGGCGAGGGGGTGGGCTGGCCCCCGCCGGCGAGGGCGGGGCGCTGCAGAGCGCCTGGAGGTAGGAGGACGGCCGGGGGTCTGCGGTACCGGCAGAGAGGGGCTCGACTCGAGCCAGCGGTCCGAGCGTGAGCGGACTCCGGACGGCGGAGAGGGGGAGCGCATGACTGGGGGTGTGCGGCGGGGCCGGAGCGGCCAATGACACAGAGGGGTGGACGCCGGAGCTGGGGTGGCTGCCGGCGGGGAGCCTAGCGGGGAGCTTCGGAGGAAGGTCAAGGGCAAGCATCGAGTGGATCAGAATTGCGGAGAGAACCGATTGCACCAGCAGGCCCGGCTGATTTTCGGGAGGGTCGCCGCCCTCCAATGGGGTAGACGCGTTGTGAGTTTCTTATATTAAGACTTTTTACCCTACATCACATATGAATATAGATATTGGTTTAAAAAATCATACACATATATCAGATCTTCTTTTTTTCCAAGAATATACTTCAGATATGTATATACAATTAAGAGCAAAAGGGTTATGTCTTTTGTAAAAAAGAGTTAAGAGCAACTCCAAAGGGCCGACCCATTTTGTCCGCCTGCGTCCGTTTGGGTCGGCGCGGATAAAAGTGGCGGCCCAACATGCCGACCCAAACCTAAATCATGTCCGTGTCGCGTCCGCGCCAATGCATTTACGGTCCAAATTTGTGCCCCAAATGCGTCGGCGCAGACGCCGAACGGACGCTTCGCGCGCCTTCCCGCTGTCTGCCGCGTCCCCACATGGTGGCCGTCCAACTACCCGCTGCCCACGCGGTCAGCTTAATTTATGACGACGGGCCCACGCGTCAGCGACGGCGCTCGTCCTTTTTAAGCCGACCGTGCGGCGGGGCCGTCCTCATCCAAACTCGTCGTCCACATCTGCCATCCTTTGCTCCCTCGTTGCCGGCAAACCCTAGCCACCACAACCACAGCAGAGATGGGCCTCTTCTTCGGCGCCAGCGGCAGCAAGGCCAAGGGCAAGTCCCCCGCCACCCCTTTCCTCCCGCCTCCGCCGGCGTCGGCGCCTCGCCGGCAAAGGCAGCGCGTGAACATGTCAGTGCACCAGGCGGAGTGGCACTGGCAGCACCGCCAGCCTCTGTCGTATCCCGAGTGACGCTACCGCACGACTGGCATCTGGATCCAGAAAGGATCCTAGTGTCGGCGGCGCCGCGGTCGGCTCGTACTCACGCGGAGGAGGTGCGGCGCCGGCGGGTGCTGCTGACGCCGGAGCAGCGCCGCGAGGCCGCCTACGCAACTGACTCACCCAACTAGGCGAGGTGGTTCGCCTTCGAGCACGAGGAGGCGAGGCGACGAGGCGTGCGCGAGGTCAACCGGAGGTCGCCGCCACCGGCGCTCGTCGTTCACGAGGAGGACCAGGCGGCGGAGGACGCCTACCAGGCGACACTTGTGGCCGTCTTCCGGGAGAGCGAGAAGGACGAGCGGCGCACGGCGGAGGCGGCAGAGGCGGAAGAAGAGGCTCGGTACGAGGCGGCAATGGCGCGGGCCCTTGCCCTCTCCGCGACGGGCGACGGCGTGGTGCCGCCGGTGGCCCCGCCATCCCCCATCAAGCCGGAGGCAGAGCCCGAGCCGTCCCCCATCGAGCGCTACTCCTGGACGGGAGTAGTGCGCGAATGGGTACGCTTGCCGCCAGTCTGGATGGGAGTTGCGCTGGCGCAGGAGCAGGCGTACCTCGAGCACTGGCGCAGCATCAGGGTGGCCGAGGAGCGCCGTGACGGTGAGTACCTCAAGATGCTCGAGCGCGACCTCGAGGAGGAGCAGCGCAAGGCCGAGGAGGAGGCGCGCCAGGCCGCGGCTGCACAGGCGGCCGCACAACCCCCCGCGTCGGCACTGCCTGCGCCGGCACAGCCCGACATGACGACGCTCTGGAACACGGCGTTCGCCTGGGCCGGGCCGGCGCCGATGCTCATCGACCTCACGGATACCGAGGACGACGACGAGGATGTCTAGGGTAGCGCGCCGCCTCGTAATTTAGGTATGATTGTTGATGTGTATGTTGTCCTATGGACTAAAACCCTCCGGTTTATATAGACACCGGAGAGGGTTAGGGTTACATGGAGTCGGTTACAATGGTAGGAGATCTGAACATCCGCATCGCCAAGCTTGCCTTCCACGCCAAGGAAAGTCCCTTCCGGACATGGTACGGAGTCTTCAATCTCGTATCTTCATAGTCCAGGAGTCCGGTTGAAGGTATAGTTCGGCTATCCGAACACCCCCTAATCCAGGACTCCCTCAGTAGCCCTTGAACCAGGCTTCAATGACGACGAGTCCGGCGCGCAGATTGTCTTCGGCATTGCAAGGCGGGTTCCTCCTCCAAGTACTTCATAGAAGATTTTGAACACAAAGATAGTGTCCGGCTCTGCAAAATAAGTTTCCACATATTACCATAGAGAGAATAATATTTACACAAATCTAATCTGCTGACGTACTCCGTAGTGTGACATCACACCATGGCTAAGCTTTTATTCGAACCATTTTACTGTCCCATCTTAGCGCGTTACGCGAGGCGGTTTCCTTGGCACGTCTTGTTAAAGCAGATATTGTGTCCCCTTATTCCGGGATTCTCATCAATACGGGCGTGGGTAACCCAACCGCTTCTAGGACTCCTAGATCATAGGCAAGTCCAAACGGACACGGGGAGGACGCTCGATATCCACCCTCTTTATAAAGGGACGAGGCCTTTTATTTTCCCTCCCGTGCTCAATCGAATCCTTCCCCCACCTCAACCTCAAACACCCAAAGTTCAGGTCAGGTGCTCCGAACCTTCAGTCATGTCCGGATCTAGCCTTCAAGGCCGATGGGTGCCTTCTTCCGTCACGGAAGAAGACGTCAAAAAGTTGAGGGAGGCCAGATATCTAACCGCCGAGATTCTACATCGGCTGCCTCCCCGGGGGCAGGCCGTCCCTTCCCCCGAACCCAACGAGAGCGTCGTGTTCGTCTCCCACTTCCTCCAAGGTCTAGGCCTTGCATTGGATCCTTTTGTTAGGGGCTTGATGTTTTACTACGGGCTAGATTTCCATGATCTAGCTCTGGACTCCTTTCTTCATATCACGACATTTATTGTTGTGTGCGAGGCCTTCCTCCGGGTTACCCCTCACTTTGGCCTATGGCTCAAGACCTTTGAAGTAAAACCGAAGATGATCGAGGGGCAACATGCGGAGTGTGGAGGTGCCTCAATACGCAAGATGACGGGAGCTGCATGGCCCAAAGGTTCCATTCCAGAGGTGTCTGAATTGTGGCAACAGGAGTGGTTTGAATCCCTCTGGAAATTCATGGTACAGCACCTCATCGGTGAAACACAGGGGGTGTGCGGCACCCCTATAGCTGGGTGTGCCGCGTTGTTCGGATACTTGTTGTGTTGCATTGTATGCTGGGGGGCACTTGGGTGGTCCATAGATGGATCTTGTTGCGCCGTCCTTTGGGTGCGAACCCTCGCCTGGGTCGCGTGTTGTATTGTGAGCGGCGTTGTATGCCGCTCTGTGTTGGTAGAGGGGTCGTCTATCCGACCAGGTGGCTGCTTTGATATTTGGTTGTGGGGGTTCTGCGGCCTCCTCATCGAATTCGGGTAGCAGCTTCCGCTTTGGGTAGCTCTTGGAGGGGCGATTGTCGCCGTACCTCGCTGCTGTGTTGAGTATTTTGCTCCATCTAATGTGGAGTGTGTCTTGCGCAGCCTTGAGCCTTTGCTTCTGCTTTTTCAGACTCCTCGCGGTGGCAACAAGCCTTTTACGGGCAGTCTGCTGCTCCGGGTGTCTGTCCGGCGTTATGTCGTCCGGACCATTATCCTTGATAGGGTTTGTTTGTTCGGTTTGATTATCCGGATTGCCATTGTCCGGTAGCGGTTTGCGCTGCTCCAGCACTGGGTCTGTGTGATCGCTATTTCTGTCGAGGCGGGATTTGGGGCGGCGCTTGCGTCGCCGCTTTAACTGCTTTTCGAGGGAACAATCCTTCGGTGCGTCCTTCCGCTCTTCGTCGTCATCTTTTGGTGCATCCACCATGTATACGTCGTATGACGAGGTGGCGTTCCAGGGCTCAATAGGCGCTGGTTCTTCATCGTCTCCTTCATCGGCGTCCATACCGTCAATGTTGTCGAAGTCGAAGTCGAGCATGTCGGTTAAGTCGTCAACAGTGGCTACGAAGTGGGTGGTGGGTGGGTTTTGAATTTCTTCATCGTCCGTACCCCAACCTTGCTGATCGTAATCCGGCCAGGGCTCTCCTGATAAAGAGAGAGACTTCAGTGACTTCAGGATATCGCCGAAAGGCGAGTGCTGAAAGACGTCCACGGCTGTGAACTCCATGATCGACGCCCAATCGGATTCGATCGGCAGGGGCGCGGAGGGTTCGGAGTCCGGAGAAGAATCCGGCTCCATGGAGTCATGAGTCTCGCAGAGTACGGGGCTGGTGTTTGGCTCAACCACCGTTGGGATTACAGCCCCCGAGGTGGCGTCCAACCGCCCATCCTCGATCGGCGCGGTTGGCTCCGAACTAAGGGTCGGAGCCGATGCGGGTGCGGCCTCCAGGGCACTGTTCGGCGGCAGAGCTAGATCGTGCTCGTCGTGACAGTGCGGCGCGTTCAGCAGTGGTTCGAATCCGTCGAAGATCAAGTCTCCGCGGATGTCAGCCGTGTAGTTTAAACTTCCAAATCTAACCTGACGGCCAGGGGCGTAGCTTTCGATCTGCTCCAGGTGGCCAAGTGAATTGTCCTGCAGTGCGAAGCCACCGAAGACGAAGATCTGTCCGGGAAGGAAGGTCTCACCCTGGACTGCATCGCTATAGATGATCTTAGGAGCCATCGAGCCTGACGGCGATGACACAGAGGAACTGTCAATGAAAGCACCAATGTCGGTGTCAAAACCGGCGGATCTCGGGTAGGGGGTCTCGAACTGTGCGTCTAGGCCGGATGGTAACAGGAGGCAAGGGACACGAAGTTTTACCCAGGTTCGGGCCCTCTCGATGGAGGTAAAACCCTACGTCCTGCTTGATTAATATTGATGATATGGGTAGTACAAGAGTAGATCTACCACGAGATCAGAGAGGCTAAACCCTAGAAGCTAGCCTATGGTATGATTGTTGATGTGTATGTTGTCCTATGGACTAAAACCCTCCGGTTTATATAGACACCGGAGAGGGTTAGGGTTACATAGAGTCGGTTACAATGGTAGGAGATCTGAACATCCGCATCGCCAAGCTTGCCTTCCACGCCAAGGAAAGTCCCTTCCGGACAGGGGACGGAGTCTTCAATCTCGTATCTTCATAGTCCAGGAGTCCGGCTATCCGAACACCCCCTAATCCAGGACTCCCTCATCGACCATTAACTAGCAACTAGGACTGTAGTTTCGTAGTTGTCCCAGGTGCAAGTCCACCCTCGACTCACTGCTGGAGCATGTGTATTTGTTTCTCATCCCAATTGTAGGTCCACCATTGACACGCGACTAGGCCTGTAGTTTGTTTCATCCTAGTTGCAAGTCAACCTTTGACTCACAACTGGGCTCATAGTTTCGTAGTTATCCCAAATACAAGTCCACCCTTGACTCCTTGCTGAAGCATGTGTTTTTATTTTTCATCCAAGTTGCAGGTCCATCATTGACACACAATTGGGCGTGTAGTTTGTCTCATCCTAGTTGCAAGTAGATCCTAGACTCGCAACCGGGCTCATAGTTTCGTAGTTGTCCTAGGTGCAAGTCCACCCTCGACTCACAACTGGGCTCGTAGTTTCGTAGTTGTCCCAGATACAAGTCCACCCTCGACTCCTTACTAGAGCATGTGTTTTTATTTTTTATCCAAGTTGTAGGTCCACCATTGACACAGAACTGGGCGTGTAGTTTGTCTCATCCTAGTTGCAAGTAAGCCCTTGACTCACAACTGGGCTCGTAGTTTTGTAGTTGTCCCAGGTGCAAGTCCACCCTCGACTAGCAACTGGGCACATAGTGGTCAAACTTGCAAGCCCACCCTCAACCCGCAACTAGAGCATGTGTTTTTGTTTTTCATCCCAGCTGCAAGTCCACCCTTGACTCGCAACTAGGCCCATAGCTTGGTTATCCCAGTTGCAAGCCAACCCTTGACTCGCAACAAGCTCGTAGTTTTGTAGTTGTCCCAGGTGCAAGCCCCCTCGACTCACAATTGGGCTCGTAGTTGTCCAAGTTGCAAGCCCGCTCTCTACTCACAAACTAGAGCATGTGTTTTGTTTTTCATACCAGTTGCAAGTCTACCTTTTGACTGCAACTAGCTCATAACTTGTTTTATCCCAGTTGTAAGTCGGCCCTTAACTCGCAATTGGGCTTGTAGTTTCACAGTTGTCCCAGTTGCAAGTCCACCCTTGACTCGCAACTAGGCTCGTAGTTGTCCCAGTTGCAGGTCCATCATTAACACGCAACTGGGCGTGTAATTTGTCTCATCCTAGTTGCAAGTCGACCCTTGATTCGCTACTGGATCATAGTTTCATAGTTGTCCTCAGGTGCAAGTCGATCCTCGACTCGCCACGAGGCTCGTAGTTGTCACACTTGCAAGTCCACCTCTACTCGCAACTAGGTTCATAGTTGTCCGAGTTGACAGCCAACCTTTGACTCGCAACTAGAGCCTACGTTTTTGTTTTTCATTATAATTGCAAGTCCACCCTTGACTGGCAAGTGGGCTCATGGTTTGTTTCAACCCAATTGCAATTTGACCCATTAATTGCAACTGGGCTCGTAGATTCATAGTTGTGCCAGTTGCAAGTCCGCCCTTGACTCGCAACTAGCTCGTAGTTGTCCCAGTTGCAAGACCACCATCGACTTGCAACTGAGCATGTGTTTTGTTTTTATCCCAGTTGCAAATCCATGCTCGACTCGCAACTGGGCTTGTAGTTTGTCATTTTTCCCAGATGCAAGTCCACCCTTGATTCGCAAATAGTATCATAGTTTTGTGTAGTTGTCCCAGTTACAAGTCCGCCCTTGACTTGCAACTAGGCCTATTCTTTGTTTCATCCTAGTTGCAAGTCCACCCTTGACTCGCAACTGGGCTTGTAGTTTTGTAATTGTCTCTGTTGCAATTCCACTCCTGAATCGCAACTAGGCCGATAGTTTTGTTGTTGTCATTATTGCAAGTCCACCCTCCGACTCACAACTCAGTTGTTTGTTTTGTCATGCACCCTCGACTCGTAGATGGCATCATAGTATTGTGTAGTTGTCCCCGTTGCAAGTACGTCCTCAACTTGCAACTAGACCATAGTTTGTTTTCATCCTAGTTGCAAGTCCAGCCTCGACACGCAACTTCAGCATGGTTTTGTTGTTGTCCCAGTTGCAAGTCCAGCCTCCGATTCGCAACTAGGCCGTTTGTTTTGTTCCCAAATGCAAGTACACCCTCGGCTCACAACTCGCATAGTAGTTTTGTGTAGTTCCCAATTGCAAGTCTGCCCTTGACTCGCAGCTAGGCCATTGTTTGTTTCATCCCAGTTGCAAGTACACCCTTGACTCGCAACTGGGATTGCAGTTTCGTAGTTGTCCCAGTTGCAAGCCCACTCTCGACTCGCAACTAAGCCCATAGTTTTCTTGTTGTCCTTGTTCCTCCGACTCACAACTAGGCCTTTTGTTTTGCTAATTGCAGTGCATCCTCAACTCGCAACTGGCATCGTAATTTTGTGTTGTTCCGGTTGCAAGTCAATGCTCGACTCACAACTAGCCCGTTGTTTGTTTGCATACCAGTTGCAAGTCCACCTTGACTCGCAACTTGGGCATGATTTTGTCGTTGTCCTAGTTGCAAGTCCAACCTCTGACCAGCAACTAGGCCATTTGTTTTTATCCCGGTCACAAGTCCACCCTCAATTCACAACGGACATCGTAGTTTTGTGTAGTTGTCTCAGTTGCAAATCCACTCTTGACTTGCAACTAGGCATGTTGTTTGTTTCATCCCAATTGCAAGTCCGCCCTTGACTCGCAACTTACTCGTAGTTTTCTAGTTGTCTCAGTTGCAAGTCCACCCTCGACTCACAACTATGACATAGTTTGTTTTCATCCCGGTTGCAAGTTCACCCTTGACTCGTAACTTGGGTCATGGTTTTGTTATTGTCCCAGTTACAAGTCCAATCTCTCACTCACAACTGGTCTGTTTGTATCAATCCCAGCTGCAAATTCACCCTCGATTCACAACGGGCATCGTAGTTTCATGTACTTGTTCCAGTTGTAAGTCCAACCTCGACTCGCAACTAGGCCCATTGTTTTTTTTCTCCTAGTTGCAAGTCCACTCTCGACTTGTAATAGGGACCATTGTTTGTTTCTTAAAATTCTTTTTGTTTTTTCTTCATTTCCTTTCCTTTTTTATAATTTCTAAATCTGTTTCAAAATATGAATATTTCGGAAATTTGTGAACATAATTTGTGAATCGGCAAACATTTTTTGAATATGCGAACAAATTTTGAATATCGTGAATATTTTTCTACTCCGTGAACATTTATTGAGTGCACAATCAATTGTTCAGTAGGAGTTTTAAAATAATTTAGTGCATATTATAAAAATGTTCACCATATATTAAAAAAGTTCATCGTATATTAAAAGAGGTTAAGTGTGTACTAAAAAAGGTTCAGTGCATATTAAAGAAATGGTCATTGTGTATAATTAGCAAAATTCATCATATATAAAAAAGCTCACTGTATATTAAAAATGTTCGATTTATAGTACAAAAAGTTAGTGTATATTCAGAAGATGGTCATTGTATGTTAAAGGATTGTTCACCGTATATTAAAACAATTTTTTATTCATTAAATGTTTTTAATATGAAAGCATTTATGTAAATTCATGAATAATATGTTTTGTGAAAAAAAGGAAAAAAAGTGATAACGCAAAAAAAGAACAACAAATCTTTGTTAGCCTATTAGAAGCTAGCGATCAGAGGCGTACTTGTAAAAGTTTTGCTACCGGACGCATAAGCTACGTAGAGCACTGCATCACGTACATCCAGCAATGCATAAGCTACAGCCATCGCACATGCATTGTGCACAGCTAGCTAGCTATTAGATACACATATGGTGGGACGTACGGGGCGAGATGTTTTTTTGGGAGAGGCTTTGACAAATTAAATCAAACAAACAATAAGATAATGCTGACATTATACTTAGATGTGAGATATTATCTCACATCTAGATGTAACATAGATGAACCACGTTGTCTTAGACAATTCTATTCTTTTTACTGTCACGTTGACTACATATTTTATCTGTTACTAACAAATATGTCCATCCGTTGCAATCGGAGAAAAAACTATCAAAGTATGCAGGAGTGATAGATGTTAAAAAAAAGCCTGAATCAAATGCCAAAATGAGATAAAGACTTTTAAAATGTCATTTCACAAACTATGTATGGGTGATATCACGATGAGATAAGGGGTTTTTTCAAAAGTCATTTCAAAAACTAAAAATGTGATTGATGGACCCTGTCTGAGTTAGATTGATGAGTGACGTGTCTCGCCTTGACCTAGCGTAGCGGTGTTTACTATAACCAGTAGTGTAGTACAAAAAAACATATATGTGTATGTAGGCAAAATAGATATTTAGGGGTTGTTTGGTTCCTAGCTACACCTTGCTACACTTTGCCACACTTAACCTTAGGCAAATTTGACCAAGTTAGGTAGGTGTTCGGTTCTAGCCATACCTAAGACAAGAATTTTTTTATGAGCAGTGAACCCACATGTCACAGACACAAAAAGTGTGACAAGATTTCCTTAGACAAACCAAAGTATGGCTATTGGCTAACAATTTAAGCAACTCAATTAAGGCAAGTGTGCCAAAAAATCATGTGGCAATATATGGCTAATCACAATCCAAACAGCCCCTAAGGGCGAAAGTCATTTTCACATAGCTTACAAAAATCATTTTCACATAGCTTTCAATATATGGCAAAAGTCATTTTCACATAGCTTACAAAAATTAACCCATAGAAAGTTGTGTCAATTTGTTTGGGGCTCAACGTTGTACAGAACACGAAAACCTTTTTTTTCCGACGTGAGGGACTAAATAAAAACATAAAAACATCTCTACAGATCCCTAATAAAACCTCTACATCAGAGACGGTTCATTTTGTTCATTATTTACGGATCTGCGCTAATTTTTTCTAAATTTGATGGACATTTTTTCAAATTCCTGAATATGTTTTGAATACTGGATTATTTTTTTAAATCATGAACATTTGTTTGAATTTTTTTAATAACACACGAACAATTTTTTGAAATCATGAATATTTTATGATTCCCCGAATGTTTTTTGAATTCACAAACAGTTTATGATTTCTCAATATATTTTTTAAAAACTCATAACTTTTTGCAAGTTGGTTCTTTTGGAAATCCCAAATTAATTTAAAGAAGGAAAAAACAAAAACAGAAATGAGAAAGTAAAACGCAAATAAAATGAAATAGAAAACGGGCGGCGCCACGACCCGCACATGAACCAGCCAATTACCGCGTGCGGGAGGAGGCGCGCTAGAGAGAAAAAAGGCAAGAAAAATGGGTGAACCAGGGATCAAACTCTGGTCTCCCGTGTTGAAATCTGCGACCTTAGCCATTGCACTATTCATGTGTTGGTGTTATCTGAGTGTATCGGTATATAAGAACTAAATCCGGCGGCGATTCTGAATTAAGGAGGTGTTTGGTTCGCCCTTTTGTATTGTAACCTGATTATAGCGTTAATGGATACCGTCAGATCTTGTTTGTTTTGGTTGCTCCGTAATCCCATAACACGGTATTAGATCTCAGCCTAGTACAAATCTGTTACCGGTCAAAATCATCCGTAATAAAAGCCGCTACAGCCGTCTCCCCCCTCGCTATCTCCTCTACGAAGCGTCGTTGCCGCGACCAGCCGTCCATGCCTCCGTGCGCCGCCGCAACTAGCTGCTGCCAGCTCCGTCCGCTGTCGCCGTCGTTCCACCGGCCGCCGCCCCCGTCGGCGCATCCGCCGCCGCCCTCGTCGTTGCATCCGCCGCTGCCCCAGTCGCTGCATCCGCCGGCGCCATCGCCGTCGTTCCACCGGCCGCCGCCTCCGTCTGTGCATCCGGCGTCGTCGTCGTTAGCGTTGGCCTCGCTCTCAAGACCTCGCCCCCAAGACACGAATGATGTTGGTAGAGAAGCTACGCCGGCATGCTTCCAGCCGGCGGTTCGTCCTCGACTGATACATCCGCAATTCTGGTATTCATTAACATTACAGCGTATACCCAAACAAGATATGATTTTTGCCCATACCGTTTACGTTGACGGGGTAACCCATTTACGTTTGCGTTTGCGTTACCATTTTGCAACCAAACACCTCCTAAAAGTGAATCGTTTTTCTTCACTTACTGGTTGCAGTGGGGGTTAATATTATCAATTTTTAGGACATTTTTAATGACGGACGGACAGAAGCAATCTGTGCTTTATTATCAGGTAAAGATCTGGTCGTGGAGAGGAGGGGCTTGGCCCGTTTTTGTTTTCTGTTCGCTTGTTATTGCTTATGGGCCTGCAAGAGAGTTGGAATAGTCTGTTTGTCAACAAAAAGTCATTTTGGATGAAATAATACCAAAATAGTATTTTTCAAGTTTCAAAATTTTCTTAAAAGAATTCAGCATGTTTATATGGACGTATATTACACACGTCCAAATTTCGATGCTGAAATCAATAACCATGTGAGTTACACAAAAATAACAAAATCATGATTTTTGAAAATGTGAACAGTGCATGTGTTATTCACTATTTAGAAATCGCCATTTTGTCATTTTTTTATAGCTCACATGTTTACTTATTTTATCACCAAACTTTACACATGCGTAATATACATCAATATGATCATGTAGAACTGTTTCAAACTTCAAACGTGATTTTCATACTATTTAAAATAAAGTCCTCCAATGCACGCAGGCTTCAAACATCCACTCTCGTCTGCCGACCCATATAAACAACCCAATTGCTTAAAAATCCAGCTGCGCTGCATCCTCGTCTCGAGCACACACATGCGGGCCGTCCAATGCTGATGGACGGCTCCACGTTGAGTGGAACGGCCCGAGCGAGTCAACACACATGGCGACAGCCCCCCTCCCCCCGGGCCATGCACGTAGTGGTGGGCCCGAATAGTAATTTCAGGAAAAACTCACCCCATTTCAATGCCCCATGTGTTTAAAATTTTGACGGTAAAAGTGGGCGGCGTTGGATGCAACAAAAGGCGGGGGAGCATCGGTGGATGCGGCGGCAGGGAGTGAGGCATTGGCGCAGAGGCCGAAAGTGGGCGGCGGAGGCGATGGCGAAGAGGGCATGGACGCATGGTGTTGATTGCGGGGAGAATGGTCTATGTGCCACAGACGGGAGGGCCAAAGGAGAGCGTTGCGGGTGTCTGCTGCGTGTTCGCGTGGATGCAAATCGAGCCCAAATTTAAGCTAAAAATGGGTTCAAACGGGCGCTCGTCCGTTTGCGTCCACACGTTGGACCGAATTTTTTGTCTGGGCAGACCCATCGGATGCGAGCGAACGAAATAGGTCGACGCGTTAGAGTTGGGCTTACTATCTTGATGGTGGGGTAGAATGTGCAAACATTTATAGAGATGAGTGTATATGTATGTGAGCATTGTCTTATGTTCAAAAAGTCGCATTGTCCTATTTATTTTTTGGGATTTTGCGACCTCGGTTCCTCCTGCGACACACCGACTACCGCTGCCGTCGATGTCTTTTTTTTTTTTTTTTTTTTTTTTTTTTTTTTTTGCTGCCGTCGATGGTTTTAGGACGAAACAAAACGATTCCTTCGATGGGTACCCTCGTACAAAACAATGGAAGGACAACCAAGTACTTGGTGCGTCGATTCCGATGAATGCAATGCACCGCCACATATATAAATGGAGACTCCCGTGCTAAGAAGTTAGAACTATTCGGTCGTCAACATGGCATCGCTTCTACTCCTAGTGAGTAGCTCATGGCTCCTCTTCTGCTCTCTCTTCCTTACTCCGGTGGCCGCCGATCAGCGGGCCTCGTACATTGTCCACATGGACAAGTCCGCCATGCCGCCAGCGCACTCCGACCACGGTGACTGGTACTCCACCGTGCTAGCGTCTCTAACAGCAGCAGCAGCTGACTCTTCGGGCGCCGCCAGCGGCGACCAGCCGCGGCTCGTCTACACCTACGACGAGGCGCTCCACGGCTTCACGGCCACCCTCTCGGCCTCCGAGCTCCGCGCCCTGAGCCGCGCGCCGGGCTTCGTCTCGGCCTACCCGGACCGCCGCTCTGACATCACTCACGACACCACCCACTCCACGGAGTTCCTCCACCTCAGCCCGTTCGGTGGGCTGTGGCCGGCAGCCAAGCTCGGCGAGGACGTCATTATCGGCATGATCGACACCGGAGTGTGGCCAGAGAGCGCGAGCTTCGATGACGCCGGCATGTCCCCCGTGCCGTCCCGGTGGCGCGGCACGTGCGAGCCGGGTGTGGCGTTCCCCGCCTCCCTGTGCAACCGGAAGCTCATCGGATCGCGCTACTTCAACAGGGGTTTGGTCGCCGCGAACCCCGGCGTCAAGATCAGCATGAACTCCACGCGCGACAGCATAGGCCACGGCACGCATACATCGTCGACAGCCGGGGGCAGCCCCGTGCCGGGCGCGTCCTTCTTCGGGTACGGGCTCGGCACGGCCCGTGGAGTTGCCCCGCGTTCTCATGTTGCCATGTACAAGGTCATCTGGCATGAGGGCCGGTATGCGTCTGACGTGCTAGCCGGCATGGACGCGGCCATCGCGGACGGCGTTGATGTCATCTCCATCTCAATGGGCTTCGACGGCGTGCCGCTGTACGAGGACCCGGTGGCCATAGCTGCTTTCGCCGCCATGGAGCATGGTATCCTCGTGTCGGCTTCGGCGGGTAACGACGGCCCACGCCCCGGCAGTTTGCACAACGGCATCCCATGGCTGCTCACAGTCGCGGCTGGCACGGTGGACCGGACAATGTTCTCTGGCACCGTGTCCTATGGCAACACGACGCTAACCACCATAACAGGCTTGACGAACTATCCGGCGAACGCTTGGGTGGTGGGCACGAAGCTGGTGTACGACGACACCATCTCGGCGTGCAACTCGTCGGCGTCGATGGCAAACATAACGACGAGCATAGTCGTGTGTCGTGACACCGGGTATGTCACTGAGCAGCTGAACACCACGAACGAGGCCGGCGTCGCCGGTGCCATCTTCATCACGGACGTCAAGACTTTTGATGACACCATGCCGCTCCCAGCCATTTTCATCAGCTCGAAAGACGCACCGGCGCTGCTGAGCTACATCAACTCCACCATGACCCCGACGGCGACAATGAAGTTCCAGCAGACGATCCTCGGCACGCGGCCGGCGCCGGTGGTCGCCGTGTACTCTTCTCGAGGCCCGTCCAAGAGTTACCCCGGCGTGCTCAAGCCGGACATACTAGCGCCGGGGGACAGAATACTCGCGTCGTGGGCGCCCGTATCTCCACTGGGGCTGATCGGCCAGACCTCGCTGGGCAGCGACTTCCTCGTGGCGTCCGGGACGTCCATGGCGTGCCCGCACGCCAGCGGCGTGGCCGCATTATTGCGGGCGGCGCACCCGGACTGGAGCCCCGCCATGATCAAGTCGGCGATGATGACCACCGCGACCACGAACGACAACATGTTCCACCCGATCACGGACGCCGGCGCCGGCTTCGACGGCAACGACAACGGCACCACGGCGAGCCCGCTGTCCATGGGTTCCGGCCAAGTCAGCCCCAACTCGGCCATGGACCCGGGGCTGGTGTACGACGCCGGGCCCAAGGACTTCGTCGAGCTGCTCTGCTCCGCGAACTATACCACCGCCCAGATCGCGGCGATCACGAGGTCCAGGTACAACTGCTCCTTCTCGTCCAACGACGTGAACTACCCGTCGTTCCTGGCGAGCTTCGGCTTCTACGCCACCAGAGGGGAGATGCGGTTCAGCAGGACGGTGACCAGCGTCGGAGCGGGTCCGGCGACGTACCACGCCTCATGGGTTTCGCCGAGCAACGTGGCCGTGGCCGTGACGCCGGCGACGCTGGAGTTCAGCGGCGCGGGGCAGAAGGTTTCGTTCGAGGTAGACATCAAGCTCACCGCGCCTACTCCCGGAGGCAAGGCCGCCTACGGGGCCGTGGTGTGGACCGACACCAGCGGCAAGTACCGCGTGAGGACACCCTACGTTATCCTTTGATTGATGCTCGCGTTGCCTCTCTCAAATCCTTGTCGGAATAATGTTTCATTTTCTTTTGAGGGGTGAAACAGTTATACATTACTTAAATAAATAAAGGTCGGGATCTCACCCGCTATTACTTGAAGAATACAATCAGGTGGCATAGTCTGCCACTCCTCAGAAGCTTCAGAAACCACAGCACGCTTAGCTAGAATGTGGGCAGCTCTATTAGCTGAGCGCCTCTTCCAGGTCACTTTACATCCTTTCCAACCTTGCATTAGACTCTTGATATCCTCCACGATCGGTCCAGCCGCAGATAGATTCTTCTCGCTGCCATCAATCATGCTTACCGCTTCCCTGCAATCAGTTTCGACGTGGATCTTCTGGACTCCCAGCTCGCGCCCAAATTGGAGAGCTTTTTGACATGCCTTTAACTCTGTTATATCCGGGTTGTCAACACCGGGGAAGAAAAGAGCTGCAGCACCCCGAAAGGCACCAGTATGGTCGCGAAAGACCACCCCGCCTCCTCCCTTTGTCTCAAACCTATGTTGTTGATAGTCAAATTTGGCAGATTAAAAATATGGATTATGATGCTAATGTGCTAAGCTGAAGATTGTTTTTTAACTGAAGATATACACACGTTGATGAAGTTGGGGAGGTAAGAGTACAGGAAGTTGAAGATTCAGACTCCAGTTTTGTTCACGTACAACCACCATCAGGTATAAGATGAAGACGGGGCTACGGTTGAGATATGCTTGATTATTTTGGAGCATAGAGAGGAGCGGACGTCGCTGGTTATACTATTTTTATTATCAAGGAAACCAGGTTCCTGTTTAGATTTTGAATGTACAGATAAGGACCAAATCTTGTAAAACAGAGTTGTAACCAGATCGGTCTCCTGATAGATCAAAGGATCAAAGTCCAGATCGCCCTATATATACGTAGGGTCGGAGGCCGGTAGAGGGACACCCAACATCGACAAAAACATATCTACTTTATTTCCACGCATAGCTTTTCTTTTCGTTCGTTTTTCCCCATCGACTCCTCTGTTCTTGCCTGCAAGTTCAGAGATCGTCGTGGCAGTAGGCCAACCCTACGCCGCTGCACCTGGAAAACAGGACCTAGACGCCGCTTAGGTTCCGTTTGCCGTTGATCCGTTGAAGATTCGTCCAGAAGAATCAAGTTTTCTTTGAGATCAGCAAGAAGAAGGACGTTATGTTCCTCATACAGCAAAAGACGGCAGAAGAAAAGACCGGCTAGATTGTTGATCACTTCAGGAATTGAGTGTGTTGCTCTGCAGACTATTTTTGCCATCAACACTGTCCAAGCCATTCCGGTAGCCATCGGCCAACTTCCTTGTTCGAGTGTACGGACAATGGCGGATAGACTGCCTGGCTACCCCTCTTTTCCGACAGTTCAGACCAGAATAGCCGGGAGTGAGGGCACGTCCAGAAACGATGGGCCAAAGTTTCCTCTCTTCCCCATGCCGTGTGGAAAATACCTGGTTTGATTCTCCTAGTACAGTATATATGCAGCTCCGCACCCACCGCTAGGCCGTTGCGTATTATTCTCTAGGAGGAATGCACTTCAACTTTGTTGGGAACATGAGTGCCCCATAGAGCGAGCCAGCTCCTATGCGAGTTAACATTTAACGAGGATTTCGGCCGTCCGGTCCTCGCCCTTTTCATGCTCATAAGGAGATGACATGCTGAACGGACTGTAAACACGCCATCCTTGGTATAATTCCAAGCCAAGTAGTCATCAACGCCATTACCGCCAACAGGGATCTGTTTAATGTCGCTAGCATCATCTTCTGGGGAAAGCAGGTCGAACACCCGAGTGGTGCCGTGCATATAAACTTGACCCAGTGGTCGAAGACTTCCCCCTTAACAAATCACGCCCATACAAGATGCTTCTGAATGTGTATGAACCACCTGCCTTGCAGGAGGCATTCAATATTGATCCGTCTTTGAAGTATCTTGCTTGTACTCCCTCCGTTCCAACGGAGGGAGTAGGACTCTTGCACAAAGTGAATCTGGGACCTGCAGAATACGCCAAGCTTGCTTTGCAGGGAGTGCTTGGTTGAAAGCTTCATAGTTTCTAAATCCCATGCCATCTTCCCTTTTGGCTGTGCACATTTTATCCCAGCCTACACAGTGCACCTTTTTTTTCACCATCAGCTGAACCCTTTCATTTTGATATGTGGAGTATTGCGATTTGTGTTCACTTCTCATAGATATCCCGATTTAGCACAGGTCGATGTTCTATACGGCGGTTATTCTGTTCCCTGCCCATCATTGAGATAACCATGGGGCAAATCAGTGCATCAAACCCCTAGTAAAGTGCAAAGAATAATCTAATCCCCCTTCAAACAGTATATAGAAGAAATTTTCATGCAATCTTGCCGCTAGCTGAAATTTCATGCAACAATAGTCTTAGTTTTTATTGTTGTGACCCACCTTTGTTTTACAAAATAGAAACCAAAAACTATTTAGACAAAACCCTACACGGTCCTCGCAAAAAAAAACTACACGGTACTCACCAGAGCTGCCTTCTCTTATGTTTCCTCATGTTCTATGTGTACGAACTCCTAGCCTCTCGAGGAAATATGAAATTCTTATCCAAACCATCTTCTAGCAAGCCCAAACTAAAGAGATGATATTACAAGAGCACAAAATAAATCCGTGCATTCGGTGTGAGCTATACCTAATTGGACATCCCAACAGTTATGTACATTCTACAACTGTACAAAAAAACTGTACATTACAACACAACTCCCCACACTTACAGGTATCATGAAGGGCGGATTCCATTCACATAGATGTCACTCCGTTGGTCTTGCACGTCTTTCGATTCAGTCTGCCTGGAAGCTTTTGCAGGGAGCGCCTTGTTGCTGTTATCGTCGCCCTCGTATGGCAGCACGATCACAGGGGCAGCGTGTATCGACTCCCACCGTTCCTTCACAAAGCTTATGAACGCCGCCACCATTTCTCTCCGGAACTCTAGCTCCCTTGTGAAGAGATCAAGGGTAGAGACGGCAAGAATGTATCTGAAAGGAACCACGAGAAGAACGGCAGAGGATGCTAGAAGAATGAGAGCAACCTGAGTTGTAACCTGTCAAGCAGATCATGGACACTTATATTAACATACCTGCGAGCTGGTTTTTACTTGCCTTTTGGTCAATATTACTTGAGCACTAATAAAACTTATTCGAGCGTACCTCAGGTTGGCCTGCTAAAAAGATTGTGCGCATCTTCAGAAGAGAGACATTGAGGTGCTGCAGAGAATTTTCGACCGAGGCCATTGCCTCTTTGAGAGCTACGATCTTCTGGATTGTGTTGGAAGGTGGTTGATCCCTTATTGTCACTTTGCCGAAAGATCTACCCAGCCGGCCTTGTTCTCTCAGCCCTTTCAGGGCAAGCATGGAAAGGGCCATAGCCATCAAGGTAAACGGAAATATATAAAAGAGCATGTTCCTACAAATCATAATAAAAGCCTCGGATGTTACAACAATGCCTATGTGTGCATAGTTATATAATATTGGATGTCAACGATCCATATAGTTTGAAAAATAAATAACAAACAGGCAAAGGAACCAGAAAATGGTACGGCATGACTCGTGAGCATGCCATGCTAATTCTTTGGACTAGATTTTGAACCATATAAATCTAAATATCCAATTGCCTGAATTCTAGTTCCACCTGCAGTGGTGTACTTCGAAAATTGTCTATAGGACAATGTGCCAACTAGCACAAAATTCTTCTTTAAAGATATTGAAAGGACCATCTATTACCTTCTACTCCCTCTGTTCCTAAATATATGACCTTTTGGTAGTTATTTAGGAACGGAGGGAGTAGAACCCATTATGCAAAGATGATATGCAACTTTGTCACGGTATCATCCTATAGTATGCCAATACGGTAAACTGGTAAAATATTTTGCAATTCACCTTACTGTATAAAAGTGCTTTGGTGTGCATTCTTTTGCATCCCTATCTCCTAGGACTACAATTTAAACCAGCTCTGACAACAAAATGTAAAATGTGATCACTGCTTGACTAAGGAAAATCATCTCCTACCGCAGACCTCTCCTGACCTCTTCCAAAGGCACACACAAAATCCTCAGTAACTCAAAATTCAACTCATTAGAGCAAACTGGCTTACCTGAAAATAACGGTATAAACTAACAGTAGAAAACAAATGGTTGAACGGGGATTCTCCCAGCGTTGAAGTTTCTTGAATTTTTGAGCCATTATTGCGAAGGGAAGTACAAGTTCCTGACCCAGAAAATAAGAGAGGTGTTACAATAATTTACCATGATAATAAACATATACTGAGACATGGATTTGCTGGTCAGGATGCAGAGAGCTTGCTTTCTCAATGAAAATTAACACGCTATTTGTCCACTATATTTGAGGAAAGAAGGAATCCGATTTTGAAAATAAGCATAGAATTGGACCTACGTACTAGGCAATCACATATAACATATCTACTAGATATATCATAGTAAGTAGCTTGACTGGAGAAACCATTTTACCTTGAAGAGGTCAATATTGCTTGGAATACCTTCAACCGTAGCAGCAACAATCGTAGCATGTGTCTTGTCAACTACTTTGCTCTTCTCTTTACAGATAACCATCGCCTTCTCTACAAGATTTTTATCAGCTACAACTAAGGATTTACTTAATATTACACCATGCTTGACTGAAGAGCCTCTCCAAAAACTGACTGAATGGCTTGATGCCCAGCTTGGAGACGTCATCCACTTGCCTAAGTACACACTACCGTCTATGTCGAAAACCTGTGAGCGACCACTAGATGAGCCTTCTGAATGTTTATGCCTTTGAAGTGATCTTTCATTTGCCACTTTCGAGTTTGTAATCAGTGACCCACCCCAGAACCTCACTGCTAGGGTCTGAAGAACAACATCACCAAAAGGTGCACCTGATAGGTAGGAGAACTGTACTAACTTAGCTGGGTCCTCGTGTAATCTACGTATGAATTGCAGAGACTGAAGCCTTGCAATACTGTTTGTTGCACTACTAACAGCTCTTTTCTTGCCTCTGTGGGCACCATATACATGATGAATGGTTGGATCATCATCGCTTGGTCCATATTCACGAATGAACTTATAAACAGAAATAATTTCATTGATGAATGCAAGCCATACATCTCGTCTCATCTCTCCACCAAAATCAACAAACTCTAATGTCCACTCATTTGACCTGTAAACAATTAATGAGTTAGCATGAGATCACTGTAGCTGTGTTTTATGACTAAGATCAAATAGCACGGACGATATGCTTCTGTCTACAGTACAAGTGTGCAGCCATAAAGCCATATATGATAGATGCAAGTGAAGTGCTTAAGATGCTAACAAATAATGCATTGAGTCATGGAAACTAGTAATAGGACCTCCCGAGTAATGTGGTGCTTCTCACTGGATTAACGAATTACATGTAACATGTTTGCCATACATACACACTTTACAACTTATGAACACTAGGAATGGTCAGGCAGGTTAAATAGCTAATATTATGTACTGTTGTTATGCTTGCACCCAAACAACCTGGCAGTAATCAACGACCTGGGTGTTCTCCTATCAAATTGCAGATAGCAGTGAAAAAACATGTGCACACAGGAAATGGACATCCTAGGGAATTATTGGTCATACTTACACTGAACCAGATGAAACAGATACAGCAGAGTCAAATAACCTGGACCCAAATGGTCCAACCTTTGCTTTTTCAATCTTTGAATTATGATCTGTAAGGTCAAGCCTCAATGGTTTCTTCATACCTGCCAGTCCAATGGCCTGCCAATATCAATGCAAAAGTGAAGTCGTCAGGCCAAAGGTCAATCATAGTTTGTGAAGTTTCAAAATGGCATTCAGTAGATTTGTTACGCAGGACAAAGAAACATGAATGCCATGACTGAAAAAACTTTGCCTTTCTTCTTCTTCTTATATATGAATTATATTCTGTGTGTGTTTTGAAACTCCGCCTATGTCGTCTCAACATAGCTGGTCCCAAGCCCGGGTAAAGGAGGACAGTTGTGATAGGCTTGGCGAGCCAACGTAAAAACTCAACCACTCTTATGGAGATGAAACCCAAAAGATTTTCGTTGGGGCGTAACCCTCTCAGCGACGCACCACATCGGAACCCGGGTGTGGTGTCAAATGGGCAAGGGCCGGGCCGTCACCCCCTTGGTGGCGCGCCGTATCTTGATCTGGATACGGTGGCAAGTGAGCGAGGATAGGGTCGTCACATCCTTAGTGGCGCGCTACATCGGCGCCCGGATGTAGTGGAAAATGAGCAAGGGTCTTCGCATTTGACTGGACGAGTGCGAAGGGTAAGGAAGCTAGCCGAGCCTAGGAGAATTCGCTTAGGTAGCTGGAACGTAGGGTCTCTGACAGGGAAGCTTCTGCAGCTAGTTGATGCAGTGGTGAGGAGGGGTGTTGATATCCTTTGCGTCCAAGAAACCAAATGGAGGGGACAGAAGGCGAAGGAGGTGGAGGATACCGGCGTCAAGCTGTGGTACACGGGGATGACTGCAAACAGAAATGGCGTAGGCATCTTGAATTCTTGATCAACAAGAGCCTCAAGTATGGAGTGGTAGACGTCAAGAGACGTGAGGACCGGATTATCCTGGTCAAGCTGGTATTTGGGGACTTAGTTCTCAATGTTATCAGCGTATGCCCCGCAAGTAGGCCACAGTGAGAACACCAAGAGGGAGTTCTGGGAAGGCCTGGAAGACATTGTTAGGAGTGTACCGATTGGCGAGAAGCTCTTCATAGGAGGAGACCTCAATGGCCACGTGGGTACATAACATAGGTTTTGAAGCGATGCATATGGGGGCTTTGGCTATGGCATCAGGAATCAAGGAGGAGAAGATGTCTTAAGCTTTGCTCTAGCCTACGACACTCTAGCCAAATTGATTTCATCCTCTCGAGAAGAGAAGATAGGCATGCATGCCTAGATTGTAAGGTGATACCTAGAGAGAGTGTAATACCTTAGCATAAGCTGGTGGTTGCTGACTTCCGCTTTCAGATTCGTGTCCAGCGGGATAAGCGTGCCAAAGTCGCTAGAACGAAGTGGTGGAAGGTCAAGGGGGAGGTAGCTCAAGCGTTCAAGGAGGGTCATTAAGGAGGGACCTTGGGAGGAAGGAGGGGATGCAAACAATGTGTGGATGAAGATCATAAGGTGGCCTCGGAGGAGTTTGGAGTGTCCACGGGAGAGAGAAGCGAGGATAAGGATATCTAGTGGTGGAATGATGATGTCCAGAAGGCGATTAAAGAGAAGAAAGATTGTTTCAGACGCCTACACCTAGATAGGAGTGCAGAAAACATAAAGTATAAGATGGCGAAGAAGGCCGCAAAGCAAGCTGACAGTGAAGCAAGGGGCCGGGCGTATGAGGACCTCTACCAACGGTTAGGCACGAAGGAAGGCGAAAGGGACATCTATAAGATGGCCAAGATCCGAGAGAGGAAGACGAGGGATATTGGCCAAGTCAAATGCATCAAGGACGGAGCAGACCAACTCCTTGTGAAGGACGAGGAGATTAAGCATAGATGGCGGGAGTACTTCAACAAATTGTTCAATGGGGAGAATGAGAGTTCTACCATTGAATTGGACGACTCCTTTGATGAGACCAGCACACGTTTTGTGCGGTGAATCCAGGAGTCTGAGGTCAAGGAGGCTTTAAAAAGGATGAAAGGAGGCAAGGCGATGGGCCCTGATTGTATCCCCATTGGGGTGTGGAAAGGCCTCGGGGACATAGCGATAGTATGGCTAACCAAGCTTTTCAACCTCATTTTTCGGGCAAACAAGATACAAGAAGAATGGAGACGGAGTATATTAGTACCAATCTTCAAGAACAAGGGGGACGTTCAGTTGCACTAATTACCGTGGAATTAAGCTGATGAGCCATACAATGAAGCTATGGGAGAGTCATTGAGCACCGCTTAAGAATGACAAGCGTGACCAAAATCAGTTTGGTTTCATGCCTGGGAGGTCGACCATGGAAAGCCATTTTCTTGGTACGACAACTTATGGAGAGATACAGGGAGCAAAAGAAGGACTTGCATAGTGTTCATTGACCTGGAGAAGGCCTATGATAAGATACCGCAGAATGTCATGTGGTGGGCCTTGTAGAAACACAAAGTCCCAGCAAAGTACATTACCCTCATCAAGGACATGTACGGTAATGTTGTGACAAGTGTTCGAACAAGTGATGTCGACACTGATGACTTCCCGATTAAGATAGGACTGCATCAGGGGTCAGCTTTGAGCCCTTGCTTTTTGCCTTGGTGATGGATGAGGTCACAAGGGATATAAAAGGAGATATCCCATGGTGTATGCTCTTTGCGGATGATGTGGTGCTAGTTGACGATAGTCGAACGGGGGTAAATAGGAAGTTAAGAGTTATGGAGACAAACCTTGGAATCGGAAGGGTTTAGGCTTAGTAGAACTAAAACCGAGTACATGATGTGCGGTTTCAGTACTACTAGGTGTGAGGAGGAGGTTAGCCTTGATGGGCAGGTGGTGCCTCAAAAGGACACCTTTCAATATTTGGGATCAATGCTGCAGGAGGATGGGGGTATTGATAAAGATGTAAACCATCGAATCAAAGCCGGATGGATGAAGTGGCGCCATACTCGAATGCACCGATACGGATACGGGTATCAGTATCGGGCCAATACGGATACGTAAATTCGTCATTTCAAAAAAGTGCCAATACGGATACGTTGTAGCTACTCAAAGCAATCTGGGGTGATGAGAATAAGAGATCTTCAGAGATCAAAGAAGAAAGAAGAGATGAGCTTGGCTGGGCAGGAGAAATGAAGAGAATTGTACATACATGGCGACTGCGTGAGGGGACGTTGGTGAGGAGGATGGCTGCTGCATGAGAGGGGACGTTGGTGATGAGGAGCAGCTTGTCACCGGCTAGCTGCCACCGCCGCTGGCCCTGGGACCTGGGTGAGCTGCCGCTGGCGACACAGCCGCCGCCTGGTGTGAGCACGGGAGGGAGGAAAGACGCTGTGAGGGAAAGGATGGGGGGCATCCAGGCACTAGGGTTGTTGGTTGCCTCTTAACTGGGCTGAGTGGGCTCTTACCTGGGCTGGCAAAGTATCCAAAACGTACTGGCAAAGTATCCTTCGAGTATCGCAATTGTTTTAAATCATTTATTCTCGGATACTCCAGGGATATGTATCGGAGGAGTATCGGTATCGGATACGGTGTCCGATACTGATACGCTGGTCGGCTGAAGTATCCGTGCATTCGAGGGCGCCAAGCTTCTGGCATTCTCTGTGACAAGAGAGTGCCACAAAAGCTGAAAGGCAAGTTCTACAGGACGGCGGTTCGACCCGCAATGTTGTATGGCACTGAGTGTCGGCCGACTAAAAGGCGACATGTTCAACAGTTAGGTGTGGCGGAGATGCGTATGTTGGGATGGATGTGTGGCCACACAAGGAAGGATCGAGTCCGGAATGATGATATACTCCCTCCGTTCCTAAATATTTGTCTTCCTAGAGATTTCAAATGGTCACCACATACGGATGTATATAGACATATTTTAGAGTGTAGATTCACTCATTTTGCTCCGTATGTAGTCACCATTTGAAACCTCTGAAAAGACAAATATTTAGAAACGGAGGGAGTACGAGATAAGAGTTGGGGTAGCACCAATTGAAGAGAAGCTTCTCCAACATCGTCTGAGATGGTTTGGGCATACTCAGCGCAGGCCTCCAGGAGCTCCAGTGCATAGCGGACGGCTAAAGCGTGCGGATAATGTCAAGAGAGGTCGGGGTAGACCGAATTTGACATGGGAGGAGTCCGTTAAGAGAGACCTAAAGGATTGGAGTATCACCAAAGAACTAGCTATGGACAGGGTTGCGTGGAAGCTTGCTATCCATGTGCCAGAGCCATGAGTTGGTCACGAGATCTTATGGGTTTGACCTCTAGCCTACCCAAACTTTTTGGGGACTACAGGCTTTGTTCTTGTTGTTGTTGTTGTGTGTGTGTGGGAGGGGGGGGGGGGGGGTTGAAATTCTACTTATGAACAATTTATTTATGTTCATGGATATGAACAATGCAGGGGCCTTTCAGCAGGTGAGATCATTTTGTTTATGATCGCTTGGTCTGTCATACTGCTGTCTTCTAAAACTTGTCTAATATATATACATGCAGCTATCCTGCATGGTCTCACTTTAGAAAAAAGCTCGAAGTTCAAACATTACTGCAGAAATACTAACAAATAGCATGCCCTACTATTTTTTATAGTATAACCTTTAAATCATGAAAATGCTTGCCATGTATTAGGATAGCAACAATAAGTATGTATGTCTTTTAGATATAGTTTTCTTTCTCCAAACAAGTACCGAACATTTTGAGTAGGAATCCATACCTCAAAATAGAGTGCCTTGTTGGTCAAGGTTAAGTGTCCGGGCCATGCAGTATTCTGCTCCCATTTTAGAACAGGCCTCTTTCTACTAGAGCCTATGCACAGAACTTGCTCATCAGACAGAAAATTATCTCCAATCTTATGTGTTTGCCTCCCATGATGAACCCTTGTACAATGCACATTGTAACACATATTAATTAACACAGAGCATCCAAATATTTAATGCATACTCAGCATGACCATATGACAGAGATATGAAATCGTGAACTATATTAGCAGTTCAAATTGGCGAACAAAAGCTCATGATATGGGCCCATGTCTTACAAAATTTAAGCAAGACTGATATTTCTAGAATACTAGTCATCAACGCCTACCAATCATGCGGTTGAACAAATATCTGTAGTATAGATCAAATGAAAGAGGTATAGCACACTAGAAGCCTAAAGTAACGTTAAAAATACACTTCCTGCAACTTGAGACTTAAGCAGAGATATATACTCAGTTCAAATCTGCTACATGTTTGTTGTCCACAGAGGCAGTCTTACTTCAAAAGTTCACCAAGGTATGTTGTCCAAAGATCCAATGACAGTCCCTTTTCAGCGCCAACAAGGGCCCTAAAGAGATGATGAGCTGTTGAAGCATCAGCAACACCTGCCACAGCAGGAGCAATTCGGACAAAGGCATCTTCTTCAACAAGTCTTCCCTACCATATCAAAAATATCAAACTCAGAAAACTTGCCACGGTGGTGCATGAAATAAAATCGTATCCGGTTAAAAAATAGGGGTCCCGTTCACAACGAAACAATTTTGAGAATACAGTAGAATCAAAACTCACCAGTATAGAGTAGTTATCTAATGAAGAGTGTGGATCATTGTCTTCATCGTATGGATCATTCCATGCAAGCATAGTCACAAAGATAAGCCTTTGAAATGCAAGCTCCTGCAGACATTTAAAGTAGAAGTATTAGCCAAAGTAGAACTAGCTAAACAAAACAAATGCAGCAAGCCTGCAGTAATGTTTTGTGCTCCTGCCAAACAAGTGGAGCATTATTTTACACTTCAATACACATTGATGCTGAATTAGCAACTAATTTACCCTCAGACTTGGATGAAAATCCGAGTTATCTCTTGACAAGTACCGGAAGCAGCAATATTCAACTAGACTTCGAGCATCATTGTGGACATGTTCATGAGCAAGCGCTTTGAAGATCCTCTGCACCTGCCTCCCAGTCAACCCATTCAACCTAACAAAAAGCCTCATGAGAAGCGTGAATGTAAACTGAGATAGCAAATTACCAGGACATCCAGGAACTCCTGTAAACTCCTCACTTTTGTCGTACACTATTTAAAATGGCTCAACTGAACTTTCAAACTATTTATGTCCATTTCTCATTAGCTAATCAGTATCCTACATGAAACACGAGACCACTATCCAGAAACAACACCTGAACCCAAGTTTTATCTCTAAATTGCATCTCTATGATGGAAGTTGCGCTAGCATAAAAGCCAAGGAGAAGATAATCCATGCTCCCAGTACAGGTTCAATAAGAAAATATTGCAGGTGTCTATCGCAATCTACCAACTGATTCTAGCCCAGCATAACACTAGAGAGTACCTACCGAGTTAGACCACACCGATTTCAAGGGATCCAGTAACTTTCAAACTGCTAGAAACTTTTAAGGATACTAAAGACCTAACAGGCATAGCCCACCTGTCCAGGTATAACGATGAATGTCCCGGACTCCCTGTTATGAAGTTGCACTGGTCCCTGTTCACAGTTGTGTGGCTGCCATGTGGGCTATGCTTGTCAGTTCAGTTGTGTGACACTAGAATATTGCTTCGAAGCTACACCAAGCGAACAGCCCCACATGTTGGTTAGGTGGATAGTGTTAGGAAATATGCAACTTGTATTCCCATGAGGCCATAGGCAGATATATATACATGTACAGGTGTGGAACATATGCAGGAAACCCCTTATACAACGGGATAAACACAAAGGGGTACATGACTTATATTATAACTCTAACACCCCCCCTCAAACTCATGGTGGATGAACAACACTGAGTTTGGAGAGATAAAAGCCATGTTGTGCTCTAGTTTGGGCCTTCGTCAGGAAATCTGCCAACTGTAACTCGGAAGGCACATACTGAAGAGCAATAACCTGATCCTGCACACCAGCGCGCACATAGAAAGCATCAACACCAATATGCTTGGTGAGCTCATGCTTCACAGGATCGCGCGCAATGCTAATAGCACCTGTACTGTCAGATAGGAGCAGAGTCGGTGTAGTGACAGAAACACCAAAATCCTAAAGTAACCACCGTAACCAAGTCACCTCTGCCGTCAAAAGAGCCATGGCTCGCAACTCAGCCTCAGCACTCGAACGGGAAACTGCAATCTGTTTCTTCGTCTTCCAGGCAATGAGAGAACCGCCAAGAAAAACACAGTAAGCAGAAAGTGAACGGCGACCGGAAGGATCACTAGCCCACGTAGCATCCGAATAGGCCTGAAGCTGTAAAGAACTGGAGCTAGGAAAGAATAGACGGTGGGAGATCGTGCCCCGAAGATATCGGAGAACACGAAGGAGATGACTATTGTGAACCGATGTGGGAGCAGAGACAAACTGACTCAGAATATGAACCGGATAAGAGATGTCCGGACGAGTGACAGCTAGATAGACAAGACTGCCAACGAGATGACGATAACGCGTCGGGTCAGGGAGAGGATCACCATCAGTAGCACGGAGGTGAACACTGAGCTCCATAGGAGTCTCAACAGTGCGCTCGTCAGTAAGAGCAGCACGAGCAAGAAGATCCTGGATATACTTTTCCTGGGATATAAAAAAGCCATCAGAGGTAGAAGAGACTTCAATCCCAAGAAAGTAGCGAAGAGGTCCAAGATCAGACATAAGAAACTGCTCACTAAGACGTGCCTTTACAAAGGCAATATACTCGGGGTCATCCCCCGTGATGATCATGTCATCAACATAGAGAAGAAGAAGAGTCCGACCACGAGGAGAAAGGTGAATAAACAATGCTGGATCATGAGCACTGGCTGAAAAACCAGCAGTAGTGACCACAGAGGCAAAACGCTCAAACCAGGCGCGGGGGCCTTGCTTAAGGCCATAGAGAGAGCGACGAAGACGACATACCATGCCATCAGGAACAGAATACCCAGGTGGTGGCTGCATGTACACCTCCTCACGCAGCTCACCATTAAGAAAAGCATTCTTAACATCAAGTTGAGATATAGACCAGTGGCGTGCAGAGGCAACGGCAAGAAGTGTACGAACAGTGGTCATATGGGCCACAGGAGCAAAAGTCTCGTCATAATCACGACCATGCTCCTGCTGAAAACCACGAGCCACAAGACGAGCTTTGTGGCGCTCAAGAGAACCATCGGAGCGAGTCTTAACCTTGTAGACCCACTTACAAGTGATGGGACGGACTCCGGGAGGAAGAGAAACAAGATCCCAGGTACCAGTGCGTTCAAGAGCAGCAATCTCCTCTGCCATCGCAAACTGCCATTCAGGATGAACAACAGCCTGACGATAAGAAGTCGGCTCAAGAACAGCAGCACCAGCGGTGGGAAATCCAAAACGATCAACAGGCGGACGAGGACGAGAACGCAAGCCATAAGTAGGCCGAGAGGAAGATGACGACTCATCCAATAAGGCATCCACAGGTCGTGAACGACGAGTGTAATGCTGAGGAAAAGATGGAACAATAGAAGGAGGAATAGCCAAGGTAGAATCGAGGGGTGGCGACGAAGAAGTCACCGGAGATGAAGGTGTATAATCCGGTGACATGCTAGGCGAGGAGACCGGAGAAGATGGTGGCTGCAAATCGACTAGAGGTGGAGAAGCAGAGGGAGTGGAACGAATAGGCACAGGCGCGACAGGGGTGATAGGTGAGTCAGGAAAAGTGAGGAAAGAGATATCCTCCACTGAAAAAATCAAGGAAGATGGGCGTGGGTAGAAGGGACGAGACTCATCAAAAGTCACATCTCGAGAGATACGCATCCGACGACCGATAGGATCCCAACAACGATAGCCCTTATGCTCATCACTGTAGCCTAAGAAGACACACTCAACAGACTGAGCGGTCAGTTTGGTGCGTTCGCGAGGGGCAAGAAGAACATAACAAACACAACCAAACAAGCGAAGCATCAAATAATCGGGAGAACGATCAAAAAGACGCTCGAAAGGAACACCACCCTGTAGAGCAGCGGAAGGCTGTATATTGATAAGATAGGTGGAGGTGGAGACGGCCTCAGCCCAAAAATGAGGCGGGAGAGAGGCAGCAATCATCAATGCACGAGCCATCTCAAGAAGATGTCGATGCTTTCGCTCAGCCACACCATTCTGAGCATGAGCACCAGGACAAGAGAATTGAGAGAGAGTTCCTTGCTCAGCAAGAACACCACACAACATCTTAGAGATATACTCGCCAGCGGAGTCAGCACGAAAAACACAAATGGGTGAAGAGAACTGAGTATGAACCATGGCAGCAAAACGCTTATAAATAGACAACACCTCACTACGAGAAGTCATGAAATAAAGCCATGTGTAACGAGAGAAATCATCTATGAAAATAATATAGTATTTATGACCACCTTTCGAAGCGAAAGGAGCCGGACCCCATACATCAGAATGGACTAAATCGAAAGGACACTTAGACACTGACTCACTATGTGAATATGGTAACTGAATCTGCTTGCCAAGACGACAACCCTGACACTCTAAAGAGACATCTCCTGAGACAGACCCCAGAAGACCTCGACGAACTAAAGACGACAACCGAGAACCACACAGATGACCAAGTCGATGATGCCACTGCTTGAAGGAACCAGTAACGGAGGCGACTGAAGCGGAGGAACTGGCGATGGTTGTGGCAGCGGAAGGAACATGAAGCCAGTCCAACTCCCAAAGACCCTGAGAATCACGGCGGCGAGGGCCAGCCCCAACCAGAGTGTGCATGCGACGGTCCTGGACAGAACAAGAGTCAACGTCAAGGATGACGCGACAACCAGAATCGGTAAGTTGACCAGCAGAAAACAGATTCATGGTAAGTCGAGGAACATGAGCAACATCATGAACAGAATAAGGAGTGGTAAGATTGCCCCTACTAGCAACAGAAAGTGGAGTACCATCAGCAGTGAAGACATGAACAGGAGAATCCAGCAATTGAAGAGAGGACAAAGTGGAAGAATGAGAAGACATATGAAAAGAAGCTCCAGAGTCCAGAACCCATGGGGATGTACCTGACTGTGTAGAGGGCGGTTGCTCAGTGCGGGAAGCATCAGTCACAGAACCAGCAGTACCCGTCGAGGAAGAACCTAAAGCCGCGAGGAAACGCTTAAGTCTCAGAATATCCTGCTCAGTCAAAGCAATGGCTGAAGCTGTCGAGGTAGATGACGAAGCCCCTGAAGAGGATGATCGTGCCTTGCGCAGGTGTTTCCTCTTCGTGTAGCATTGGGACTCAATATGACCATCATTGTTGCAGTAATCACAATGTGGACGGGGGCAACCTGAGCCTCCAGAAGGAGTGGGCAAGAGCGGCGGAGCACTCGAGCGAGAAGGGGTCGGTGCAGCAGGTGGCGTGGAAGAAGACCGAGTAGCGAGCACAGAGGGAACCTCGAGCAAACCAGCACCACGTAAGCGAGTCTCCTCGGCATGAATCTCAGAAAGCGCCTCCATGAGAGAAATACGGCCATGAGCAAACAACTGAGCACGCCGGGGCTCAAACTCCTTACGGAGCCGAGACGGGAACTCGTAGACGTGATGAAACTCCAAATTGGCCTGGACAGCCTGGCAACAGGGGCAAGTACGACAACCAGCACTGCGGAGAGAATCAAGCTGGCGCCAGATAGCAAAACTCTGTGCATAGAAGTCATCAACAGTAGAGTCACCCTGCTGAAGAGCATGCTCCTGACGGACCACAGAAAGGTATAAGGCATCACCAGAGGGCTGATAGCGTTGACGAAGACGGGTCCACATCTCAAAGACAGTAGGAAGACCCAGAAACTCAGAAGCAAACTGAGGCAGAACACTAGCAGTGAGAACAGCTGCAGCACGAGCATCATCATCAAGCCGGGTGTAAACAGACAAAGCACCATGATACGTCTGAAGAGCCTCCTCATAAGCCAAAACCCTCTCATCATAAGTACGAGCAGCAGCCTCATCAGCAAGCTTAGCCGCATCCTTGGCGGCCTGATTAGCATCCGTAGGAAGAACCGGTGGAGTCGGCGGAGTAGGGGCCACCGGAGGAACTGGACGTGGCGGACAGCAGACCTCGCCAGAAAGAACACCCCAGAGACGGATGCCACGCATGTGAATGCGCATGAAGCCAGTGAATTCGGTGTAGTTAGTACCATCAAAGATCACCGGACAGCGAGGGACAGCAACATAGCCCGATGCAGCAGACATTTTTTTTCAACAGGAGGCAACCAGCGGAGGGTCCGGACTAGAACCGCAGCAGTAGTCCGGGGCGAGAGGTCGAGGCCTGATCTGGAGGGTGAGCGGCTCGTGCGGGCAGAACCCCGATCGTGAACTGGAAATGAGCAGTAGCAGCAGCCTGGATCGTGAACAAACAGCAGCAGCAGGGACGCTCGTGCGGCTCTCCTTGGTGGTGAATTGGAAACGAGCAGCAGTAGCAGCCTGAATCGTGAACAAGCAGCAGCAGGGACGCTCGGATGGGATTGACCAGCGGACGAGCCAGCCAGATCGAGCAGAGGCCTGGCGGACGAACTCGAGGGCGGAGGCAGCCAGCCTGGGCGCTCGATGAGGAGGGGGGCAGGGGCACGAGAGAGAGCAGCGCCGGAGCAGGGTGAGCCTGCGGTTGGTGAAGACGCCGGACAGCAACGCCGCTCGGAGAAGGACGACCGCTCGGAGAAGAGATTGGGTCGAGAGCACGAGTTGCGCGTGCGTAAAAAAACCCTAAGGCTCTAATACCATGTTAGGAAATATGCAACTTGTATTCCCATGAGGCCATAGGCAGATATATATACATGTACAGGTGTGGAACATATGCAGGAAACCCCTTATACAACGGGATAAACACAAAGGGGTACATGACTTATATTATAACTCTAACAGATAGGTCCCCTTCCATGTGTCAGGATCCTAGCGTTCACAGAAACACTCCATGCAGGCGAACGCAAAATAGCATTTTACATTTGTAAGGAAGTAGGAGTCTAGTTGGCAAATAATTAGCACAGTATGAATTAGCATGTCAACACAGGAAACATTGTAAAGTATTACCAAAAGGTAAAAGAAACTCATAGCCAGAGATACACGTGCATGCGGCCATCAGAATTTGGTAATCATTTGCCCCCCCCCCCCCCCCCCCCCAAAAAAACCACCACAATGAGGACAAAACGGTCTCATTGACTTCATTGCTACTCTCTCCGGATTCCAGCTCTAGCGTTTACACCCATACATTCTCTTCTTTGTCACGTTTTCTCATCCGAAACAAGAAGGAAAGTGCAACACCTAGAACCAATTAACTTTTCACACCAATGTTTTACTTCTTTTTTATGCTCTAGTGACTTGGTGAGCTCACACCCACCTTCTCCACTAGTAAATGAAATATAAGACAACACCTTTCTCATCCATCCAAAACATTCCTCCTCCTCCCTCTCCAAGCACGTTTACGATGCCCAAGCGCGGAAAGAGATACGGTACAGGCGATGAACCCATGGTAGGTGATGGAGGTGGTGGTGACTGCAATGACACGAACAAGAAGGGGTCCATCGCCAACAAACCGACGTTGCAATCCATGATCTATATCTCATGAATGGTGACGAGGATGAGGCTGAGTCTCAACTAACTCAAGTGGATGGGAGCAGGTGTAGTGGGTCGTCCAAGCAGACTGTTCGCCAGTGTGCTGGAGCTGGGGGCATTGACATCTCACCTCATCAACAACAGAAGCTGTGGCCAAAGGACCGGTCAGGCATGTGGTGGAAGCAGTGCAGCAGCCCTGGCTACCCAGAGGCCAAATTCTGCAGCCATTTCCGGATGGAATGGGACACTTTTGACATGATATGTGATGCACTGGGCTCCGCCATCGCCAAGGAGGATACCTCGCTCCGCCCCTCCATCCCTGTGCGCCAACGTGTTGTCGTCTGCATCTTGCGCCTCGCCACCGGTGAGCCCCTCTGCATCATCTCTGGCCGCTTTGGTATTGGCCTTTCTACATGCCACAAGATCGTGCTTGAGGTCTGCACCGCCATCCGCCAAAGGCTCATGCCCCGCTTTCTTCGGTGGCCTGACCAGGCCGCCATCTTCAAGGGCAGCTTTAAGGCCATCTCCAGCATGTCAGACGTCGTTGGTGTCATCTATACAACCCACATCCCAATCATCGAACCGCAAATGTGGGCCAGCAAGTACTACAACCCTTGGGCCAGCAAGTACTACAACCCTAGTCACGCAAAGCGCAACAAGAAGCCCTCCTACTCCACCACCCTCCAGGGGGTCGTCGACCATAATGGCATTTTCAGTGATGTATGCATCGGTTGGCCTGGAAGCATGAATGATGATGAGGTCCTCAGCAATTCACTTCTGCAGCAGCATGGCTGCAATGGCATGATGATTGGCTCATGGGTGGTCGGCGGCTCTGGCTACCCACTGATGGACTGGCTTCTCGTCCCATACACACACCAAAACCTGACAAGGGAACAACACGCGTTCAACAAGAAGGTCGCGAAGCTACGGCACGTGTCCATAGATGCCTTTGCATGACTGAAGGAACGATGGGCGTGCCTGCAAAAGCACGCACATATGAAGATCTCGGATCTCCCGATCGGCGCATGTTGTGTGCTGCACAATATATGTGAGGTGAAAGGGGAAGAGATGGGCCCAGAGCTACCGTGTGACATCATTGACGACGAGACAGTGCCAAAGAACCTTGTGCATTCTGAGAGCGCCAGCAAGGCCAGAGACAAGATCGCTCACAACCTCTTCCATAGTGGGCTGGACGAGACCAAGTTTTGATCCACATTCTTAATTTGTCATCATAGTCATCACTGACCATTAGTTTGATCAATTTACCGATCCTTCCTTTCTTATATAATTTGGTTGATTTGCATTGGAATCAATCCATTAAGGATCCCCAATTTATTGTTACTTAGTCACAGACCTGGGAGAGGAATTTGATGGGGTGGCTGAGATTCCCAAGACATCATATGCAAAATTAAACAAGGGAAGCAAACGTCTTCCAGTTATTCTCTCTACTGGTTTGGTTAGTTACTTCGTTTACATCGATTTGGTCAGAGAAATTTCTGCTTCCTATGCTATGTGTGTTTCATCCCATTGTACTCCAGAAAATTCGCGTTCCTTATTTGCTGCAGCAATGCAAGACCAAACTTGGTTAAAGGGTTTCTATTTTGTAATATTGAATTTATCCACTGAAAGCCTGCTTGGAACACAGCAACTTCATGGGAATTAGAAGACAAAAAAACCCAAGTCCCAGAGAAGGCTTAATATTCTTGCAACATCTACACAACAATTCCAGATGGTTCTACCCACTACCTAAGATGATCCTATCTATTATAGCACATGGTTCAGAGTAATCCTGATATCGATATCACCAAGCGAGCGTCCTGTCAACTGAGTCCAAGAGAAACGCAGTTTGTGGCTTTAATCGTTTATTAACATTATGATAGTCAAGAGACGAACTGGTAGTCATTTTCTTAACTGAATGAATCTGGACATTTATTCTACATCTACGACAGATTAACAAGAAGGGCAGAGCAAGTGCAAGGTCGCTTGACACACCTAGCAAACTGCTCGATGGCGACAATGGCGTCCACGGAGAGCCAGCCGCGGCCGACCCGCCGCTCCAGGGTGATCTCCGGCACCGCGACGAGCGGCTCCTCCTCCACCTCCTCCTTCCGCTGCTTCTTCCTCCCATCGGCCTCCTCCTTGCGCTTCCCCCGCTCCCGCGCCGCCTGCGTGACGTCCACCACCGCGCCCCGCGCCCGGGAGAGCCACGAACGCACCCGCTCCTGCACCGCATCTGCGAAACAGCAAGCCCGCAGCGATCAGAGGGAGCACGGGGCACGACCTATCGGGGGCCTCGGGGAGGGCGCTCACCGGTGTCGACGTCGGGGAGCTTCCACTGGGAGCGGACGGCGAGGGCAGGCGGGGGCGCGCGGCGGCGGCGGCGGCCGGGGAGGCGGGAGCGAGGGAGCGGCAGGAAGCGAGGGGGCTGGAGCTGGAGCTGGAGCATGGCGGCGGTGGTGGTGGGGTCAGTGGGCTAGTGGCGGGGAGCGGGGCGTCGTGGACCCTCCGTGGATTCCATTGGAGAGGGCCGTGTCTGGGTTGTTTACGTTTTCTCTTCGATGCAGGCGGCACCAGTTTGGGGGGAGTAGTGGAGCGGAGCGGAGCGCGACGAAGACGACGCTTCTAGCAGGAGAGAGACCGGGAAGAAATGGCCGGCCGTGTGGTGCGTGGGCCCCACCCACGAGGTGGGAACTGGGCAGACGGCCGGCCGCCTGCTGGGTGGGGTTTGGTTCGGGCGACAATGGCCCTGTTTGAATACTCTAACTCGGTAAGAGAGGTTCGAGTTATAGAGGTTAGAGTTAGATTTTAAATCTCAACTAACTCTGAACTAACTTTAACCAAAGTGGTGTTTGGATCCCTTCAAAAAAAGTGGTGTTTGGATGGCTGGGTTAGATGGAGCACGGATACGGCGAGGCGCCTTCATGGAAGGTGCGAGAGGAAGGGAGGGAGAGGACGAGAAGATTCGAGGAAGTGAAGAGGGATCTGCTACGGGAAGAGCGAGAGAAAAATGTGTTTTTTAGTGGTCCCGAGAAGAACTAACCCAAATAAACACCTCTTGAGTGGGTTAGTTTTTTTGGGTGGGTTAGATGCATCTAACCCAAACTAACCCTCCTGTTTGGATACTTTTGGGTTAGTTAAGTCCAAACTAACCCAAACTAACTCTAACCCATGGATCCAAACAGGGCCAATGGGTTATCCGCAGCGCTGACTCAGACTAGTCATAGTGGGAGTAACTTAGCTAGTAACATAGCACATCCCGAGACAAGTTTACTTATGTGGCACCTAGTTAATGAGGAGAGAGGTGTTTGGAGTAACATATTATGTTACCATCACATAGCGCTTCCCAAGAAATGTTGAGTCTATAAGCTAATAAATACAACCATATATGATACTACTTCTATGACACTTTGCATTATGAAAGTAGTAACATAGACTAGTGTCATATGTATGACACTAGTCTAAGTTACTCCCCACTATGACCAGCCTCAGTGAGAGCAACCCTAGCACACCCCACAAAACACGCAAACCCGTAAAATTCCGACGAGTATACAGGCTCGGCTTATTTTTCCAGAACAGAGTCCGTATACTCGCCCGGCCCGTAAAAATTTTTGCCGCGCCCGCAAACCGCACGCCCCGACCACTATAACTGCGGTTACGTGACTCGTTTGCGGGTCAAAACCCTATCCCTCGCCGCCGCCGAGCCACGCGATTCCCCTTCCCCCTCTCCACATTTCTCGCCGCCGGCGACCACCCGCCCCGCCTCCAGCCGTCATGTGGGGCCGAATGTGAAGCTCCGGACGCGGCTCCGGCAGCAGATTCGGCGGCGGAAGGGACCCGGAGCGCGAGCAGCGCGTCCGGTCCGGCGGCGCGAGGAAGCGCGGGACCCGGAAGTGGACCAATCGCGGCATGTCGCCGCCGGCGAGCTTCCAGCGGACCGAGACGGCGGAGTACGACCGCTTGCACGTGTCCTTCTCCTCCGCGAGGTCCTCGTACGTCGGGAGCTCCTCCTCCTCCGGCGCGAGCCTTCTCCCCGTGAAGAGGGAGTGGTCGGAGGACGAGGAGGAGCCGGACGCGTTCGCCTTCGTCCCCGTGAAGGAGGAGCCCAAGGAGCCCGCTCCGCTCGCCTGCCGCGAAGTCATCAGGACGGAAGACTACGTCGCCGACGTCGACGCCATTGCGGCCACCATCGCCGAGCGGAGCATGCGCAAGGAGGTGGAGCGTCGGCGCCACACCGAGGAGCTCGAAGACCTCTAGTGGCGGCAGGCGGTCGCCGCCAAGGAGAAGGCCGAGGAGTGGCGCCGCATCTGCGCGGAGCAGGCGGTGAAGTACGTCGACCTATCCACATCCGGTGAGGAGGATTGAGCGTCCGACTCCTCCACGGCGTCGTCCATTTGCCGCGACCTCGTCACCGTCAGATTCGACCCCTCTAGTACTAGTTTAACGTAGTATGTAGTATAACTATGCTTGTAGTTTGTTAATCATGTGATGAACTATGTTTGTGCAATTTCTCCCGTGAAATTGTTTTTTTTTCAAATTATGCAGGTTTAGATACGATTTCTGTTCGGCCGCGCTAGTTTTCGACCCGCAAACGCGATCTTCGTGGAACCGCAAATGCGTTTTGCGGGTCAAATTTTTAGGTCTGCTAGAGTTGCTCTGACTCCGATGCTAGCGTGCCGCTCCAGCCGCTCGCAACTCCAAAGCTTGCCCCATTTCTTCCTGTTTGGATCCGTACTGATAAAAAGCACAACTCAACGCGTCGACCTAAAAAAACTGATGTTAGTATTGCTATTTGCTTATACCTATTTTCAGCCCAAATTAAGACTGAATTTGCGTCCCCGTGGACACGCAGTGGACACCCAGCGTCCTCTCATGGCCCGCCTATTGGTGGCACACGGGCCATTCTCCCCCGCCTGTTACAATCACCCCGGCCTCTTTGCTCTCATCGTCGCTGCCTAGCTTTTGACCTCTTCACCACCGCCCCAGTCCCCGCCGCAGCACCCACTGACTGCCTCACCGCCATCGCAGCCACAGGCGTCCACTCTGTCGAGCGTTGTGTCCGCTTCTTGCTGCCAATGGAGCAGTACAAGGCCCGCCTACCCAGGGTTGCCGGCAGCCCCAGGCATACTACCGCTACCTTCACCATCACCGCCAGAGGACGCGGGGTTCGACAACCCTGCTGCCTGAACATGCCAAGGACAAGACCCTTCACCTACCATGACTCGTCCATACTCGCCTTTGTCCCCACCCACAAGGTGTTCGGTTGTTTGCCCGGACGAGTCGTCCGCTGCTGTCTACAGAGATACAAAGTCATCACTCCGAAGGATCATAGCAGATAGCTCGGATGAGTTTTTTTACAATAACATCATATGTTCATCATCTTTTGATGATGATGATGATGATGTTGTGGTTGCTACTTTCATCGTCAGTGGGCACATTTCGTGGTAGGGACCATTGTCTAGGGGATTGATCCCGAGCCATGCTTCTGGGTTGACTCGTAACAGAGAAAACAGTCATGTCCTACTCTACAACGATTACTTCGATCTCATAGAACCACTATTCTCTGCCAAGCTTTGCTGGCGATGCTTCCGAATGGCGAGATCATTGTTCAACCGTATTCAGGAGGGAGTGATGAGGTATGATGATTACTTCAACTGCAAGTATAATGCCCTTGGAAAGGTTGGCTTCTCCTCTTACTAGAAATCTACTGCGGTCATTCAGATGCTTGCAAATGGAGTTCCTAATGATCTTGTTGATCAGTACGCACACATGAGTGAGTCCACATGCGTTGAGTCATTGTACATGTCTGCAAAGCTGCGGATAGAGTGTTTCTCCTAAGTACTTGAGAGACCAAATGTTGCAGATACAACCGCTTGTTAGCGCTCAATGAATCGAGTGGCTTTCCCGGAATGCTTGGAGGCATAGATTGTATGCACTCGAAGTGGAAGGACTATCTATTTGCTTGGCAGAGCGGTATAAGGGACATATTAAATCTTGATGGTCATACTTGAAGTTGTTGCATCACAAGATCTCTGAATTTGGTGTTCTTTTTCGGCATGGCATGTTATCACAATGACATCAATTTGTTACATCTCCAAGCTTGGATGCTTACTACTAATTATTCCTCTCATGTCGTTGTCTCACCTTGATCTTAAAAGCTTCATTCACACTTAACAAACCTCATGAGATAGGTTAGTATGCATAAAAATAAATCACCCAATAATGTATTGTCAGGACAAGTTGCATAATTATATTCAGGTATAGCTACTGTAAACTATCATTTACATAGTTTATATCCCCCAATATATGCCATGAAAACTCTAGAACAAACAGATAACCAAAATAGGACAACAATCTATCAAAACCAAAAGAGTCTATATTAATCTAATTAAGAGCATACTTCTAAAACTCATAAAATACTGGAAAAGGAAGTAACAGAGAATTTGTAATTAAGTATAGTGTAAAAAATTCACAAATTTACCATGTTCCATTACAGAATGAAATTCTAATACTGTTTTCTGCACAAAACCTAATAAAATTACAATTGCATCATCCTAAAGGCAAACCTTGGCGCTTTATTTTTATGGTACATTGGTTTATATAAGGGCGTAATTATTTTTATGAGAATCTTCCATGAAAATATTCACATTATTTCAATGAACGTCGACCCTCACTTCTTCAATGCATGACTTTCCAATCACTTCTCTTTTTGAAAAAGTTTTAGATTCCCCTCTTTATTTTTGTTGTTTTGTTTTTAAAAAGTTTAAAGGCACATAAAATAAGAAAAGGGATCTCTAGAACTTACGGGCTGTCTCCCAGGCATCGCTTTCTTTAAAGCCATTAAGTTAGGCATAAAGGTGTAGGTAAAATATTCACCCTATGCTATTGCTTCCCGGCAATGGCGCTAGAAAAGAGCTTGATAATCCCCAAGTACAAGGAATTGTCGTAGCGCTTTCCATTGATGCAGGTGGTAAGTATGGAGTGTCGAGGCCACAAGGAGCTAAAGGTAAGATCAACATTCTCTCAGGTCCCATCTGCTACTGATACAACCCTACATACACCGAGTGTTTGCTTTATCCAGAAACAAGAAATCAAACTAGAAGTGGGTATATAAGGATAGGTTTTGCAAGATAACAAAGAACGTCAACATAAAAATTAGGTGTTGCCTAAGTAAAGACACAATATAATACAAATAGCGTGTGTGGAATAGTGGTGGTATGTGATACGTCCATTTTGCATCATGTTTTTTCTATAATTATTTATTATGTTTTGGGTCATTATTTCACTTTATGATGATTTTCTAATGCCTTTTCTCTCTTATTTTTCAAGTTTCACATGAAGATGGAGATTGCTGACAATTGGAATTATGGACCTGAAAAAACTACGTCGGAGATAAAATTCTCCACAGCTCCAAATGACCTAAAAAATTATGGAGAATTGTTTTGGAATATTTAAAAAATATTGGCGAAAGAAATACCAGAGAGCCATGAGCTCAGGGGCGCCCCCCCAGGGGGCGCCTAGTGAGCTCATCGCCCCACCAGCGGGCCTCTGGGTTGATACGTCTCCAACGTATCTATATTTTTTATTATTCCATGCTATTATATTATCTATCTTGGGTGTTTTATATGCATTTATATGGTATTTTATATCATCTTTTGGGACTAACCTCCCCAACGACAGTGGCTGGGGAGGCGGGAGCGAGGGAGCGGCAGGAAGCGAGGGGGCTGGAGCTGGAGCATGGCCGCGGCGGTGGTGGGGTCAACGGGCTAGTGGCGGGGAGCGGGGCATCATGGACCCTCCGTGGATTCCATTGGAGAGGGTCGTGTCAGGGTTGTTTACGTTTTCGCTTCGATGCAGGCGGCATCAGTTTGGGGGGGGGGGGGGGGGGGGGTAGTGGAGCGTAGTAGAGCGCGATGAAGACGACGCTTCTAGCAGGAAAGACGAGAAGAGATGGTCGATCATGTGGCGTGTGGGCCCTAGCCACGAGGTGGGAAATGGGCAGAGTGACACACGGTCGGCCGCTTGCCAGATGGGGTTTGTTTCTGGCGAGAACGGGTTATCCGCTGATGACCCACAAGTATAGGGGATCTATCATAGTCCTTTCGATAAGTAAGAGTGTTGAAACCAACAAGGAGCAAAAGGAAATGACAAGCGGTTTTCAGTAAGGTATTCTCTGCAAGCACTGAAATTATCGGTAATAGATAGTTGTGTAATAAGATAATTCGTAATGGGTAGCAAGTAACGAAAGTAACTAAGGTGCGGCAAGGTGGCCCAATCATTTTTGTAGCAAAGGACAAGCCTGGACAAACTCTTATATAAAGCAAAGCGCTCCCGAGGACACACGGGAATTATTGTCAAGCTAGTTTTCATCATGCTCATATGATTTGCATTCATTACTTCGATAATTTGATATGTGGGTGGACCGGTGCTTGGGTGTTGTCCTTACTTGGACAAACCTCCCACTTATGATTAACCCCTCTCACAAGCATCCACAACTACGAAAGAAGAATTAAGATAAATCTAACCATAGCATGAAACATGTGGATCCAAATCAGCCCCTTATGGAGAAATGCATAAACTAGGGTTTAAGCTTCTGTCACTCTACACTACAAAAAAAGACACATCCATGACATTTTGGACCGAACGAAAAAAAATATGTCATGCTTATGACACTTCTATGGCGATAATTGTGACAAACCCGGTATCATCATAGATGTGGTGGGCTCCTACTTCTATGACAAAGAATCATGACAGAAAATGGGATTTTCATCCTGGGCGGGCCGGAGACACAGCTGCATGATATTCTTTGGGCCGTCCATGACGGAAAAAAAACCGTGATAGAAGCGAGGGCGAGGAAAATATCGGGGGAGTTCCCGGTTAAGGTGGGTGGTCCGGGGCCGAGCGATGCGCGTTTCGCTGGTACATACGCGCGTGTGTGCGGGGCGTTGGGCTCTGACTGAACCTGAGCGATTGCACTAGCTACGTTACTAAACCCGAGCGATCGATCCCTTGTTGTTAACTGAACCTGAGTGATTCCTTCGCTACTGCTGCTAACTGAAGCCGATCGATACTGCCTCTGGATGAACAGTAAGCATTGTTGAGGGGGTTTGGATGAACAGTCCCCGGTGGGGGATTGGATGAACAGGGCCCCGTGGTAGTAGAGGTCGTTGCCGCTGGATGAACAGGACCCCGTGGAGGGCTGGTTGAACAGTAGCCGGTGGAGGGCTGGATGAACAGTGGCCCATGGAGGGGTGGTTGAACAGGACCCCGTGGAGAGGGCTGGTTGAACAATAGCCGGTGGAGGAGCGCGCGATGGAGGCTGGATGAACAGGAGCCCGTGGATGAACAGTCGCAAGTGGAGGCTGGAGGAGGTCGATGGTGGATGAACAGTAGCCTATGAAGGCTAGAGGAGGTCGACGGTGGAGATGAATAGTATCATGTGGAGTCTCGTTTTGTGGTACGCCACACCCCTCCCGATGAGCAGGACCCCCGTTTCGACCGTCGCGCTCCAACACAAGTCTGTTTCCTCCATTTTGTGGTACGCTACACTTCTCCCGATCAACAGGACCCTGTTTCGACCGTAGGAGGTCCAAGAGAAGTCTGTTTCCTCCGTTTTGCGGTATGCCAGACCCCTCCTGATGAACAGGATCCCGTTTCGACCATGACCGGTCGAACACAAGGCCTTTTTCTCCGTTCTGCGGTACGCCAAGCCTCGTTTCCATCGGCTGTTCCGTCCAAGCCGGTTGGCTCCCGATGAACAGCACACGTTCTGTTGCCTCCCGATGAACACGACGCATTTCGTTGCCTCCCCATGAACACGACGACGACGCAGTTTCTCCATTCCGACCCAGCCATGTACACATGCCCTGGTCGTACGTATGCATGAGTAGGCGTTCCAGACCCCGCCCGTATGTACGTACGTGGCCGTATTTTCTTTTTTGCACCCTGGTTGTACGTACATGTACATGCTATGTGCACGCCTCTACTACGACATGTGCGCGCCTCTACATCGACTAGTATGTACGTACACATTCGCGACCAGAATAACAACGCTACGTACACTTCGACTAGGTGGGTCCCGACTGTCAGGCACTTCCTTGCGTGCGAAGATGTAGCTAGTGGGTCCCAGCAGTTAGGGGGACGTTTTTTTTCGTGAAATACGGTGGCCCAGCCGGTGGGTCCCTACTGTTGATACGTCTCCGTCGTATCTACTTTTCCAAACACTTTTGCCCTTGTTTTGGACTCTAACTTGCATGATTTGAATGGAACTAACCCGGATTGACGTTGTTTTCAGCAGAATTGCCATGTGCAGAAACAAAAGTTCTCGGAATGACCTGAAACTTTACGGAGACTATTTTTGGAAATAATAAAAAATCTTGGCAAAAGATCAAGACGAGGGGGCCCACACCCTAGCCATGAGGGTGGGGGCGCGCCCCCTACCTCGTGGGCCCCCTGGAGCTCCTCCGACATCAACTCCAACTCTATATACTCACTGAGATGAGAAAAGCTGGTATGAACTCGACCTCTCTTGTTTTTGTAAATATGATTAGTTCATCGTTCCTGATTCATCCTATTATGAATAAACATGTTTGCAATGACAACTAGAGATCATAGTTTCTTATGCCATGCTTAATTAGGTAGGAGCTTATAATGGTTTACATTGTGTGCCAACATGCTATTAAAATGGTTGTGATGTGGTATGATAGGGTGGTATCCTCTTTTGAACGATTTGAGTGGCTTGACTTGGCACATGTTCACGCATGTAGTTGAAACAAAATCAACATAGCCTCTATGATATTTATGTTCATGGTGCATTATATCCTACTCATGCTTGCATTCGGTGTTGATTAATTTTAATGCATGTTCATGACTGTTGTCGCTCTCTAGTTGGTCGCTTCCCAGTCTTTTTCTAGTCTTCACCTATACTAAGCGTGTCGGTGAGAATGACACCTATGGGATCACAAGAATCCCTACTACGGTTGCGGGGCGCGGGGTCGTGAGAAGAGCAGATCAAACAGATAGCATACGGTTCGTTTATCCAGGTTCGGGCCGCGAGGATGCGTAAAACCCTACTCCTGCTTTGGTGGATTGTATATCTGTGTTCTTGAGCTAGCTATGGGGCGTGAGGAGCTCCAAAAAGCCGAATCCTCCTCCTGGTCGCCTCGGGCCTCCTTTTATAGGAAAGGGGTTGCCACAGTGGCACACAGGAGGTGGAAAGGGTACAGTGATGTGAGGTTATCCCTTGCATTACATGACAAGGCGCATTTATTGCGTCTTGCCCAGGTGTCCCTGCTTTATCGGGGACGGGGGAGAGCCCTGTCTCGTCCATCGCCGCTCCCTCTCATGCCGACACGCGCCCTGGCCAGTGGCGCCCGCGGTGCCATGTAGGCAGGCAGGCAGCTGAGGTAGCGCAGTGGTGGGTCTCCACGAAAATCCGCATGCCGCCACGCAGGTGCCTGCCCAGCTGGTTGGGTCGGCAGCTGCATGCGAACGGCGGTGGAGGTTTGACTGGCGTGGGCCTGATGGTGGCCCTACGGGTGTTCTTGGCAAGGGCCTTGCCGGGCCCCCGGCAAGGGTCTTGCCGTGGTGCCTGCTGTCATCCCCGGCAAGGCTCTTGCCGGGGGCCTTGTGGTCCTCCTTAGCTGGGATTCCGCCAAGGATCATCATCTTCTAAAGGGTGTATCTGATCTTGAATATCTTTACAAAGATCTGCATGCCACCACGGGGATGTCTCCCGAATCCTTGCCCCATGGGGGCAGTGGACTCAAGGGTGACTTACTCCGTATGTGTGGGGCGAGCTGCCACGGCAAGGGTCTTGTCGGGTTTGCTAAAACCGCCTCCCGGCAAGGATCTTGCCGGGGGGGGTCTGCTTCGTCCCCTTTGCTCTTTGTGGTCTTGGTCTTGGCGTCGTTCTGCTTCTCCTGAGCTTCGGCCTTACCTTGGCTCACCTCCCTTGCCTTGCTCAGTGTGGTGGTGCCCGTGGCTCAGACTGCCCATGCACAGTTATAGGGGTACAAAAAGTGTACCCCTCTTTTTGTACACCGACAGGAGCCCCCGGGCCTGGGCCACACGTAAGCGCAATCGCGTCGTTGGGCTAGTCCCAAAAACGGTGCGCGGGCAGGCGGGGCGGTTTTTACCGCAGTAAGTTTCTTCACGCGCTGTGCTTCCCACGCTTCCCGCGCGTGGTGCGGCATGGGGAGGCGTGTGTGACGTGGGCGGCATGCGTGGGGCTGAGCTCTGCATGCATGTGTCACGTCGTAGTAAAGGGGGCGGTTCGCGCCCTCCCCATAAACGGAGGGAGGCGTGGAGGCGCGGCCATTTACTGAACGGGGCCGAGGCATGGTCTTCAAGGCGTCCACTCCCTACAATCACGGGGTGGGGAGAGGTCGCCTCACCCGTCGCCTCGGGCCTGCACGCCTGCCATGTGGCTCTCATGCGCTTGGGGTGGCGAACGGTGGAGGCGGGAAACCGGGCCGCCACGGGCTGGGGCGGCGGGTCGGTCCCAGTTCCCTGCGCCTTCCGCGTCTTGATTGGCTGAGCAGGGCGGCCGAGTCCCCACCCCGTTCCTTTATAAAGAGCGGGAGGGGGGATGGCGTCCCGCATTCTTTCATCTCCTCCTTCCTTCAGCTTCTGCTCCCCCCTTCCATCCGCCATGGAGAGAGGGAATCCTAGTCCTTCAATGGTGGCGGCGAGGGTCGCCGCTCGACAACGCGTCCCTCCTTCTCCTGCACCCGCGGTGACAAAGCCAGCCGCGAGGGGAAGGGGGAGGGGGCGAGGCCGTGGGCGAGGCCGAGGCGCTCGGGGAAGAGGAGGACGGGGCGGCGTGCCGGCCTTGCCTCCGCCAGCAGTTCCTCCCCACATGGAGGGCCACGTTGGGGATGACCCTTGCGAGTTCTTCGTCAGGCTGCGCCGGCCGCCTCGCCGTCGCCTTCGTCTCCTGACTCCATTCGCGCGGGAGATGGAGCTGGATCCACCGGAGTCGCTGCGGCTGCACATGATGGGCTGTGGGATCAGCGGCACGCGGGTTCGTGTCGACTTCCCAGCCCCTCACGTGATGTATCTCTGTCGGGGATGGAAGACGTTTGCCCATATCCACCACTTGACGGAGGGGCTCACTCTCCTTTTTAAGCTGATGGAGGGTGGCTTTTCCTCCGTCAAGGTCTTCGGGTGCTTTGGGACCCGTGCAAGGTGCTGCGTGGAGAGCTCTTCTGATAGTGAAGACTCCTCCTCGGGCGGGAGTGACGAGGAGGATAGCGGCAGCGACGACGAGGGTAGTAGGCGGCAGGATGACGGGTCCGATTAGGTGTCGGGTGCCGCTCCATGCGGCACCGGAGACCCCATCATCCGTGTCGCCGGCTCCCTGAACTTCTCGGGATCGTCTCCTTGGGCGGCTGGCGTTGGGAGGCTGCGGAAGAGGAAGAGGGCGGGCGGCAAGGCCGTCAAGTCGGAGTATGCGGGCACCGACGCCTTCGACGCGTGCTGACGTCCTGCAGCCTCGTCTTCGAGCTCTGCTTCCGGCGCCGCCATCACCATCCAGCCTTTGGACGGCCACCAAGATGTTCTCTTGGTGTCTTCTGCCACCCGTAGCTCGCCTAGGCGCTCCTTTTGTCTCTTTCGCCTCCTTGACCTGCCTCCTGAGGAGAGGGACAAGAAAGGGATTACAGGCACCTTATCTCTTTTTAGTTTGTAAGCCTTCGGGCCTTAGCTGAATTAAAAACTTGTAATCCCATCATTCATGTTTTTCATTCCCTATGGACTGTACCTGAGTGGAATGTTTTTAATGAAAAAGGGATGCTTGCCGGGTCATTTGTTTGTGGGTAGAACCCACGACAAGGAGTAAATCCTTGATATCTTTAAGATAAACATTTCCTTGCCCGGCAACAGGCCTTGCCGTCTCCCCACTTCGCTCGACCTTGTTTCATCCTCTCGCTGTCGCGACTACGACCAAACCTGGCCCCAGGAACGAGCCCTAGGGCCTAGAGTTAGGGGAGCATGGTAGCTTTAGGAAAAAACGAGGTTTCACATACCTCAGTCCATAAGGGAATGCATGATAAGGGATGAAGAACTTATCTGAAGCTGTAGCCCCCGGCAACTCTGGTTTGCCATGGGTGAATCTTTGCTCTTGCAGCCCCCGGCAATACTGGCTTGCCGGGGTCTAGATGCTGGTCTGTCCCTCTTCTCTTTTTCGTCCTCAAGTGATCCGGCAAGGATATCTGTGAGTCCTGCGAACCAAAGAAGACGAAAGAACGGCAAAGAGACGCACACTCGACTTCTAAGCTAGGGGTTAGTCGCCGCTAAGCACTATCAACCCTAACCAAGGATGAGACTCGACCTAGCATGCATGCTATAACTTAGGGCGCCAGCGCTTCATTTATTTATGCTCAGGGTCTGCACCTGGCTTTGTACAAAGGGTTACATGCATCATCGGCAATGCTTGTACAAAAGGTGGCTTGCCGGGGGGCCCAGCAAGCCGCGCCTCACGGGTAAAACTTGCAAAGATGCTCAATGTTCCAGGAGTTACTCACCGGAACGGCATCTTCGGTCTCCAGGCGGACTGCGCCGGGCCTGGTGACTCGTATTACCCGATAAGGTCCTTCCCACTTTGGCGTCAACTTGTTGGAATTCTTGGCCGATTGAACGCGCCGAAGGACAAGGTCGCCTTCCTCAAGGCTTCGGGCATGAACCTTGCGGCTATGGTAGCAGCGCAAGGCTTGCTGGTAGCGTGCTGCTCTCACAGCCGCCCGAAGACGATCTTCCTCAAGGAGCATTGCGTCATCTTGCCGCAGTTGCTCTTGCTCAAGCTCATCATAAGCGAGCACTCGAGGTGACCCGTATATGAGTTCAGTGGGGAGAACTGCTTCTGCCCCGTATACTAGGGCAAAGGGTGTCTGGCCGGTGGCTCGATTTGGCGTCGTCCTGATCGACCAAAGAACTGTCGGCAACTCATCAATCCAGCGCCTTCCACTCTTGTGCAACATGTCAAAGGTCTTGGTCCTTAAGCCTCGCAGTACTTCAGCGTTTGCCCTCTCAGCTTGACCATTGCTTCGTGGGTGAGCAACGGAAGCGAAACAAACTTTGCTGCCGAGGTCTTGGATATATTGCATGAAGGTGCGGCTTGTGAACTGTGTGCCGTTGTCGGTGATGACCCTGTTGGGTACACCAAAATGGCACACTAGTCCCTTGAAGAACTTGACGGCTGACTGAGCTGTGACCTTCCTCACTGCCTCCACCTCCGGCCACTTTGTGAACTTGTCGATTGCAACGTACAAGTACTCAAAGCCCCCGACAGCGCGGGGGAAAGGGCCCAGTATGTCGAGCCCCCAGACCGAGAAGGGCCAGGAGAGAGGAATGGTTTGAAGGGCTTGAGCTGGCTGATGAAGCTTCTTTGAATGGAACTGATGACTAGTATCGTCGCATCCTGGAGGGCGGTGGGCCAGAAGAAGCCTTGCCGAAATGCCTTGCCGGCAAGGGCCCTTGACCCGATGTGGGATCCACATATGCCTCCGTGTATCTCCGCCAACAGCTCCAGTCCTTCCTCCCGAGGGATACACTTCAATTTCACACCGTTCGGCCTCTTTCTGTACAGGACGTCATCGACGAACTGGTACATGGTAGAGCGACGGGCTACTTTTTCCGCTTCTTCCTGCTCTTCAGGAAGTTCCCCTGTTTGGAGGAATCGGACGGTATGTGTGCCCACGCTGGAGCCTGGGGCTCGACGGCGAGGACTAAAGGCATTTCCTCCGCTATAGGAGCGGCTGTCTCGACGGCAAGAGCTTGACGCTCCGCCGGAGCTAGCCGTCCCGTGGCGGGCTCAGTGTCCCCGGCAACATCCTTGCCGGCGGCTCCGGGGAGCTCGGCGGGAAAGTACTTGCCGGGTCCTGATTTTCCTCCTCTTGTTCTGCTCTGTTGATGGATCAACGGATGGTTGAGTTAGCTGGAGCACAAAGGTACCTGGTTCCACAGGTAGCTTGAGGGCAGCGCGTTTTGACAGGTAATCGGCGATATCGTTCTCCGCTCGGGGAACGTATTCAGCCTGTATATCGTCGAAACACTCTTCCAGCTTTCTCACTTCATCGACGTAGGCCTTCATCAATGGGCTCTGGTAGTCCTTGTTGACTTGCTTGACGACGAGCTGTGAGTCACCCCTGACGATGAGCTTCTTGATTCCGAGGTCCGCCGCGATCCTAAGACCGGCAAGCAGCCCTTCGTACTCTGCCGTATTGTTTGTTGACACCTCCCTGGGGAAGTGCATCTGGATCACGTACTTGAGGTGCTCTCCGGTGGGCGCGACAAGCAGTACGCCAGCCCCAGCGCCGTGTAAGGAGAAAGCTCCATCAAAGTACATGATCCAACTGCAACTTGCCTCCTTGCCAGGGAGAACAGTCTCTTGGGCTTCTTCGTCAGGCGTTGCGGTCCACTCTACAATGAACTCCGCCAGGACTCGGCTCTGAATCGTCGAAGTACTTTCAAACTTGAGGCCAAAGCTGGACAGCTCCAGTGCCCATTCCACAATTCTTCCCGTTGCATCTGGATTGTGCAATATCCGTTGCAGAGGGAGGCGAGTGACGACAGTGATCTCGTGTGCCCGAAAGTAGTGACGCAGCTTCCTCGAGGCCATAAGAAGGCCGAAGAGCAGTTTCTGCACGCCGGAGTACCTTGATCTAGCTCCCTGCAGGAGGAAACTAACAAAGTAGACCGGGTGCTGCATCATTTTCTTCTTCGGCGACACTTCAACTGGCTGTTTCGTCTCTGCATTGGTGGTGTCGGGCTCTATCGCTGCCATTACCTCGTCGTCAACCTCTCTCTGCGCCACTAGTGCGGCGCTGACCACCTGGTTCGTTGCCGCCAGGTATAGCAGCAACGGCTCCTGTGGCCTAGGCGCAACTAGTATTGGCGCGGAGGAGAGGTACTTCTTCAAATCTTGCAATGCTGCTTCGGCTTCTGGCGTCCACTCCATTGGGCCCGCCTTTTTCAGGATCTTGAAAAAGGGAAGGGCGCGCTCGGCAGACTTGGAAATGAATCTGCCCATGGCGGCGACGCAACCAGCAAGCTGACGCACATCCTTGATTCGCTTGGGTGCTTCAATATGCTCTATAGCTTTGATCTTGTCTGGATTGGCCTCTATCCCATGATGTGATACAAAGAACCCGAGAAGCTTGCCGGACGGGACGCCAAAGACGCACTTCTCAGGGTTCAGCTTGAGATTGATCTTGCGCAGGTTTGCAAATGTTTCTTGCAAATCCGGTATGAGGGTTGCCTTGTCCTTGGTTTTGACCACTATGTCATCCATATAAGCTTCCATATTTCTATGGAGCTGGGGTTCAAAACCAATCTGGACCGCCCTTGCAAACGTCGAACCAGCACTCTTCAGCCCGAAAGGCATCCGCATGAAACAATACATACCACATGGGGTGATGAATGCTGTTTTCTCTTCGTCTTCTCTTGTCATGAAGATCTGGTGGTAGCCGGAGTAGGCATCGAGGAATGACAATAGATCACACCCAGCTGTGGAGTCAACAATCTGGTCGATGCGCGGCAACGGGAAGGGGTCCTTAGGACAAGCCTTATTGATATCTGTGTAATCAATACACAGCCTCCACTTCCCATTAGCCTTGCACACTACGACCGGATTGGCCAACCACGTTGGATGGAGCACTCCTCTTACCAAACCCGCTGCTTCCAGTTTCCGGATCTCCTCTGTGATGAACTCTTGTCGTTCCAAAGCTTGCTTTCTGACCTTCTGCTTGACGGGCCACGTATGAGGACAGACCGCAAGGTGGTGCTCAATCACCTCCCTGGGAACGCCGGGGATGTTGGAAGCTTGCCATGCAAACACATCGACATTCGCCCGCGGGAAGGTGACGAGCGCGTCTTTCTATTTGTCGTCAAGGGTGGAGCTTATGGTGAAAGCCCCTCCCGTGCCGTCCTCATTGACAGAAACCTTCTTGATTCCCGGCGGTATGGCCCTGGGCTTCTTGTTTCCGCCGGTGGAGCTCTCTGGCACGTCCTCGACGGGAGCGCTACACTCCGAAGAGGTGCGCTTGCCGGAGTGGGTGTCCGAGGTCTCACCGGTCTTCTTCTTCTTCCCTCCCAGGGTCCCAGCGGCAGGAGCAAGTGCCCTAGTGGCGGCAGCTGCTGCAACTGCTTGCTGGTATAGTTGGTCAGTGCAAATCAGCACATCTTTCTTATTGGAGGGGATGGTGATGACCGTCACAGGTCCTGGCATCTTCAGGGTGTTGTAGGCGTAGTGTGACGCCGCCATGAACTTGGCCAGCGCTGGGCAGCCAAGGATCCCATTGTAAGGCAAGGGGATTTTGGCAACATCAAACACGATCCTCTTCGTCCTGTAGTTCAGATTGCTTCCAAAAGTCACAGGCAGCGTAACCTTTCCCTTAGGTTGGCTTCTTCCCGGGTTGACCCCCTGAAACGTGCCCGTCTCTTCGAGGTCTCCATCAGGAATCTGCAGTTTCTTGATCAAGGCAGGCGAGATCAAGTTCAGACCGGCCCCGCCATCGACTAGCATCTTTGTCACCTTGAGATTGCGTATTGTTGGTGAAACCAACAATGGCAAGCACCCGACCGCAGTAGTGCGATCAAGGTGATCCTCAGTGTCAAAAATGATAGGTGTGCTGGACCACTTCAGCAGCCTTTGGGCATCAAACGACGGCTCTGCCGCTGTAATCTCTCGCGCCCACTGTTTAAGCTGGCGGTGAGAAGTATGCAGCGAGGCGCCGCCGTCGATGCACATGGCCTCTGTAGCTTTCTGAAACTCTTGGTCGCCGGATTCGTCATCCTCTTCGTGATCGTCGTCTTCTGGCTTTTTGTCACGGCCCCAGGCAGGCCTCTCCTGTTGTTTATCCTTGCCGCGACGGCCCGCCTGGCCGTCACGCTTCTTGCCGGACCCCTTAGCACCATCTTGGCCCTTCTCCTTGTCCCGCCTCTCATATTCAGCCCTCTGCTTCTCAGCGAGGAGCTCAACCTGTCGGCAGTCTTGGAGAGCATGGCCTTTGGTGCGATGGATCTTGCAGTATCGCTTGTCGGAGTTTCCTGGCTTCTCGGCAACCGCCAAGGCCCGGCAGGCGACACATCCGGCAATTTCCTTGCCGGGGCCATCTGCCTTGGTTTTCTTGGTGGAGCCGGTGTCATCAGATCCCTTGACGGCAAGCACGACTTTACCTTTGCGCTTCCTGTTGTGGCGCCGGCCCTTCTTCGCCGGGGCGGCAGTATCTTCATCCGAGGAGTCGGTTTCCACACTGGCGTCTTCGCCGGGGTACTTCCTTCCCTCTTCAGCCCGGGCACATCTGTCAGCAAGAACATAGAGTTCTGCTACATCTTTCACCTTGTTCATTGCCAGCTCTTCGCGCATCTTGCGGTTACGCACGTTCTGATGGAACGCGCTGATGATGGCGGCAGGGTGGACATCAGGGATATTGAACTGTATCCGGCTGAACCTCTGTATATACTTGCGGAGACTCTCGCCTCCCTTCTGGGGAATGACGTGTAGGTCGCTCGCTTGGCCATGGGCTTGGTGGCCTCCAGTAAGGGCGCCCACAAACTCATGGCACAAATCCGACCAGGAGGAAATAGAGTCTACCGGCAAGTGCATCAACCATGACATGGCGTTGGGTTTAAGAGCCAACGGAAAGTAATTCGCAAGCACCTTATCGTCGCGGGCTCCGGCAGCTTGCATCGCAATGGTGTAGACGCTGAGGAACTCGGACGGGTGGGTCTTGCCGCTGTACTTTTCGCCCACGTCAGGTTTGAAGGTGCGGTGAGTGGGCCACTGGAACTGCCGCAGCTCACGGGTAAAAGCCGGACAGCCTACCTCGTAAGGTAGGCCTCCAGGGCTCTCCGGTGTCGGGTGGTTCACAGCAGGCCCTGCTTGCCTGTCTGACTGGTGGCGCGCTCCGCGCTGGCGCTCGATAGTGGTTCGAGCGTCTTCATGTTCTCGTTCCCGAAGGACTTGGCGCTGGTCACAGTGGGTCCGCGGGTCGGATGACGCTATGGAGATTTCGTCGCCCGTAACGTCGCGACGGGCTGGCGTCCGCGGTACCAAGCGGGGAGGAGGCGAGTGCACCGTGGTCACGGCGCCGCCGGCTTTCCTGCCACTGGTGCGTGGGACCCCGTCGGAGCGTCGACCCGGGGGCTCCACCGGACTCGGTTCGTCTTTGTTGGCCACCGCAACAAGGCTTCGGATAGTGGCTCTCCATTCGTCGAGTTTCCCCGTAGTGGGAGGAAAATCGAGGAGCAACTGCGCGCGTGCCAGGGCTTCTACTGGCGTTGGTGGCAGCGAAACCTGCATGGATCGCGACGCGCTTCGACTTCTGACCATGTCAGAAGGAGCTCTATCACGACCCAACGGTCGCATGCCATCTTCACCAGCGCCTCGGCGAGCGGGTAGGTCTTCTACCTCCCGGGAGTGGTGCTCGGGGCTCTTCCCGCGGTGACACCCGGGGTCTTCGGCGTGATTACGCCGTTCGTCGCACGCCGCTTGAGAGGAGCGCGTCGTCGGCGCCGGCGTGGGAGTCTTGGAGGCCCTCGCATCGCCTTCGGGCGGGGTGGCAGCGATCTTGGAAGGCCCCGCGCCACCCGCGGAGGGCCTGGCTCCATCTTTGGATTTGGCGGTGTGCGGCCCGTTACCAGGCGCACGAACATCGCCGCCTCCCAAACTCCGGCTACTAGGACGGTGTTGGTGTTCGCAAACGGCGCCCCGGGTCCTTTCTACGACTGGTCCGCTGCTTGCCCGCGTCGGGACGGGATGTCCGGCTTCCGACGGGCCAACCACCACCGTCGTCTTCTTCTTGGGCGCCATGACGATGAAGAAGCGTCGAACTAACTGCTAAAGCCGATTCTCACAACTGCGCCCCTACCTGGCGCGCCAAAGATGTCGGTGGGAACGACACCTATGGGATCACAAGAATCCCTACTACGGTTGCGGGGCGCGGGGTCGTGAGAAGAGCGGATCAAACAGATAGCACACGGTTCGTTTATCCAGGTTCGAGCCGCGAGGATGCGTAAAACCCTACTCCTGCTTTGGTGGATTGTATATCTGTGTTCTTGAGCTAGCTATGGGGCGTGAGGAGCTCCAAAAAGCCGAATCCTCCTCCTGGTCACCTCGGGCCTCCTTTTATAGGAAAGGGGTTGCCACAGTGGCACACAGGAGGTGGAAAGGGTACAGTGATGTGAGGTTATCCCTTGCATTACATGACAAGGCGCATTTATTGCGTCTTGCCCAGGTGTCCCTGCTTTATCGGGGACGGGGGAGAGCCCTGTCTCATCCATCGCCGCTCCCTCTCATGCCGACATGCGCCCTGGCCAGCGGCGCCCGCGGTGCCATGTAGGCAGGCAGGCAGCTGAGGTGGCGCAGTGGTGGGTCTCCACGAAGATCCGCATGCCGCCACGCAGGTGCCTGCCCAGCTGGTTGGGTCGGCAGCTGCATGCGAACGGCGGTGGAGGTTTGACTGGCGTGGGCCTGATGGTGGCCCTACGGGTGTTCTTGGCAAGGGCCTTGCCGGGGCCCCGGCAAGGGTCTTGCCGTGGCGCCTGCTGTCATCCCTGGCAAGGCTCTTGCCGGGGGCCTTGTGGTCCTCCTTGGCTGGGATTCCGCCAAGGATCATCATCTTCTAAAGGGTGTATCTGATCTTGAATATCTTCACAAAGATCTGCATGCCACCACGGGGATGTCTCCCGAATCCTTGCCCCATGGGGGCAGTGGACTCAAGGGTGACTTACTCCGTAGGTGTGGGGCGAGCTGCCACGGCAAGGGTCTTGCCGGGTTTGCTAAAACCGCCTCCCAGCAAGGATCTTGCCGGGGGGATCCGCTTCGTCCCCTTTGCTCTTTGTGGTCTTGGTCTTGGCGTCGTTCTGCTTCTCCTGAGCTTCGGCCTTACCTTGGCTCACCTCCCTTGCCTTGCTCAGTGTGGTGGTGCCCGTGGCTCAGACTGCCCGTGCACAGTTATAGGGGTACAAAAAGTGTACCCCTCCTTTTGTACACCGACAAAGCGGGAATACTACTTGTGCACCCAACTCCATAAACCCCAAAGTTATTCCATATGAGTCCACCTTACCTACCTATATACGGTATGTACATGCCGTTCCAAGTAAATATGTATGTGCCAAACTCTAAACCTTCAAATAAACATTCTGTTTTGTATGCTCGAATAGCTCATGTATCAACTAGGGCTGTCTGTATCTTCCATGTTAGGCGGGTTATTCTCAAGAGGAGTGGACTCCGCTCCTCACTCACGAGAAAATGGCTGGTCACCGGGATGCCCAGTCCCATGCTTTATGCAAACTAAATCAAAATAATTGCAAACAAAACTCCCCCTGGGACTCTTGTTAGTTGGAGGCACTCGTTGTTTCGAGCAAGCCATGGATTGATGCTTGTTGGTGGAGGGGGAGTATAAACTTTACCATTCTGTTTGGGAACCGCCTATAATGTGTGTAGCATGGAAGATATCGCCATCTCTTGGTTGTTATGTGGCCAAGGAAAGTACCGCTCAAAATATTATTCATCTCTATTTTAAAACCGAGAGCTCTGCAACTCTACCAATCCCTACTCCCCTCTGCGAAGGCCTATCTATTTACTTTTATGTTGAGTCATCCTCCTCCTATTAAAAGCACCAGCTAGAGAGCACCTCTGTCATTTGCATTCATTACGGATTATTTAACATTGAGTTATTGACTTGACTGGATCTTCTTTTACATGAATTACAATGTTTAGTCAGTCTTGATCTTTAAAGGTACTCTGCACTTATGTTTGCGGGGTCTCAGAAAGGGCTAGCGAGATACCATCTTGTTATATCATATTATTGATTTTGTTTTGAGAAAGTGTTGTCATCCGAGATTTATTATTATTGCTCGCTAGGTTGATTATGCCATTGATATGAGTAAACATGAGACCTAATGCGTTATTATGAATATGGTTAGTCTATAATCTTGCTGAAAACTTGAATGATGGCTTTACATATTTACAACAACAAGAGCAAATAGAGTTTGTAAAAGTTTTCTTTATCACTTTTCAGTTTATCAACTGAATTGCTTTAGGACAAGCCAAAGGTTTAAGCTTGGGGGAGTTGATTACGTCTCGTCGTATCTACTTTTCCAAACACTTTGCCTTGTTTTGGACTCTAACTTGCATGATTTGAATGGAACTAACCCGGACTTGACGCTGTTTCAGCAGAATTGCCATGGTCTTATTTATGTGCAGAAACAAAAGTTCTCGGGAATGACCTGAAACTTTACGGAGGACTATTTTTGGAAATAATAAAATCCTGCAAAAGATCAAGACCAGGGGTCCACACCCTAGCCACGAGGGTGGGGGGGGCGCCTGCCCCCCTAGGCGCGCCCCCTACCTCGTGGGCCCCCTGGAGCTCCTCCGACCTCAACTCCAACTCCTATATATTCACTTTCAGGGAGAAAAAATCAGAGAGAAGGATCATCACATCTTACGATACGGAGCCGCCGCCAAGTCCTAAAACCTCTCGAGGGCTGATCTGGGAGTCCGTCGGGGCTCCGGAGAGGGTAATCCGTCGCCATTGTCTCATTCAACCTTTCTCCATCACCAATTTTCATGATGTTCACCGCCGTGCGTGAGTAATTCCATCGTAGGCTTGCTGGACGGTGATGGGTTGGATGAGATTTATCATGTAATCGAGTTAGTTTTGTTAGGGTTTGATCCCTAGTATCCACTATGTTCTGAGATTGATGTTGCTATGACTTTGCTATGCTTAATGCTTGTCACTAGGGCTCGAGTGCCATGATTTCAGATCTGAACCTATTATGTTTTCCTGAATATATGTGAGTTCTTGATCCTTTGTATCCGGAAGGCTACTAGAACTGGTTAAAATGACTCAGGAACCTTGTATCCCGGAAGGCCACCCCCTAAGAGAATTGAGCAAGATTCTCAGAGAAATAATATAGATGCACCTAGTCCTTTCTAAAAGGGAAGAAAAAGTAAAAATGATAGGACTGCATGCTTCTAGTGAACTATTGCTGAAACACCTGAGATCCAAATGATATTTTTATTTCTGATGCTGAACATATCTGGTAATGAACCTGAAACTAGTGATAATGTTAATTGATTGGTGCTCAACTAGTAATGATAATGATATAGAAATTGAACCTGCTGTCGATCTGATACCCACAATCAAGAATCACGTATGATAAGAGAGACTTTGTTGCTAGGAAACATGTAAAGAAAGAGAACCATGGGTCAGAACCCATGCTTTTCCTCCCAAACCATCCAAGGAAAAAGGATATGAGGATTTTGAGCGCTTTGCTGAAATGATTAGACCCATCTTTTTGCGTATGCGATTAACTAATGCTTAAATGATCCTTATGCTAAGTTACATGAAAGAAATTGTTACTAATAAAAGAAAGATACCGGGAAGCTGAATTTCCATTCATGCTTGCTAATTATACTTTTAAGGGTGGAATACCAAAGAAACTTGGAGATCCAGGAGTACCCACTATACCATGCTCCATTGAAAGAAACTATGTTAAAACTGCTTTATGTGATCTTGGAGCCGGTGTTAGTGTTATGCCTCTCTCTTTATATTGTAGACTTGATTTGAACTAGTAAGCATGCACGTGTAACACACGTATAATCATAGGAAAGAATTTCCTCCTTTGTCACAATTGGCAGACAACTATTTAAAATAAAAAAGTCTTGCAATCATATGTAAATGTCACACATCAACGGCAATCAACTGGTTGAACTTCTCCATATAGAAGATAGAGGCATAGGCTATTTAGTCTAGTGCATAGTAAAAAGGGAGTCAAATATCCTAGAATGTCTATATTCTATAATGCAAACTTCATAGTAACTATGGAACGTGTAAGAATTGTCCAAATGAGCATGGCCAAGGTGCAAACTTGGAACAAAATTGTAAAGTTTCTCAAAGGTACAACTCATAAAGGCCATATACTGTGGCATGGGATAAACATTGGCTTTTAAAGCCAGTGAACAAAAGAAGTAAAATTGTAATATGATTCTTCATAGTTATTACATGGTCCAAAAAAATTTTCCCAAAAATATAAGGAAAAAAGGATAATATATTATCCGATTTAAGAACAGGCTCATGTCATACATGCATGAGAATAACGGCAAATTCACAAATAAACTTCAACCTTAATAAGTAGAACAATGTCACGTGAAGGCTTTGAATACTACATGAATCATCGGTTATAATTGTGCAGGGCCACAAAACAACTCACCAATCTAACTGATCACAATGTCATTCAATTTTACTCATAGAAGCATTGGACATAGTGCTTTTAAAGGCAATGCTTTCATCTTGGTAGAGTTCCCGTTGATTGGTAATGACACATAAGTGCCATCTCTTGGTTGTTATGTTGGCAAGGAAAGTTATAACTTTACCATTTCTGTTTGGGAACCGCCTATAATGGTGTAGCATGGAAGATATCGCCATCTCTTGGTTGTTATGTTGGCAAGGAAAGTATACCGCTCCAAAATATTATTTCATCTCTACTATTTTAAAACCGAGCTCTGGCACCTCTACAAATCCCTACTCCCCTCTGCGAAGGGCCTATCTATTTACTTTTATGTTGAGTCATCCTCCTCCTATTAAAAAGCACCAGCTAGAGAGCACCTCTGTCATTTGCATTCATTACGGATTAATTTACATTGAGTATGACTTGACTGGATCTCTTTTACCATGAATTACAATGTTTAGTCAGTCCTTGATCTTTAAAGGTACTCTGCACTTATGTTTTGCGGTCTCAGAAAGGGCTAGCGAGATACCATCTTGTTATATCATATTATGATTTGTTTTGAGAAAGTGTTGTCATCCGAGATTTATTATTATTGCTCGCTAGTTGATTATGCCATTGATATGAGTAAACATGAGACCTATGCGTTATTATGAATATGGTTAGTCTATAATCTTTGCTGAAAACTTGAATGATGGCTTTACATATTTACAACAACAAGAGCAAATAGAGTTTGTAAAAGTTTTTCTTTATCACTTTCAGTTTATCAACTGAATTGCTTGAGGACAAGCAAAGGTTTAAGCTTGGGGGAGTTGATACGTCTCCGTCGTATCTACTTTTCCAAACACTTTTGCCCTTGTTTTGGACTCTAACTTGCATGATTTGAATGGAACTAACCCGGACTGACGCTGTTTTCAGCAGAATTGCCATGGTCTTATTTATGTGCAGAAACAAAAGTTCTCGGAATGACCTGAAACTTTACGGAGACTATTTTTGGAAATAATAAAAAATCCTGGCAAAAGATCAAGACCAGGGGGTCCACACCCTAGCCACGAGGGTGGGGGGCGCGCCTGCCCCCCTAGGCGCGCCCCCTACCTCGTGGGCCCCCTGGAGCTCCTCCGACCTCAACTCCAACTCTATATATTCACTTTCAGGGAGAAAAAAAATCAGAGAGAAGGATTCATCACATCTTACGATACGGAGCCGCCGCCAAGTCCTAAAACCTCTCGGGAGGGCTGATCTGGAGTCCGTTCGGGGCTCCGGAGAGGGTAATCCGTCGCCATTGTCTTCATCAACCTTTCTCCATCACCAATTTCATGATGTTCACCGCCGTGCGTGAGTAATTCCATCGTAGGCTTGCTGGACGGTGATGGGTTGGATGAGATTTATCATGTAATCGAGTTAGTTTTGTTAGGGTTTGATCCCTAGTATCCACTATGTTCTGAGATTGATGTTGCTATGACTTTGCTATGCTTAATGCTTGTCACTAGGGCTCGAGTGCCATGATTTCAGATCTGAACCTATTATGTTTTCCTGAATATATGTGAGTTCTTGATCCTATCTTGCAAGTCTATAGTCACCTACTATGTGTTATGATCCGGCAACCCCGAAGTGACAATAATCGGGACCACTCCTGGTGATGACCGTAGTTTGAGGAGTTCATGTATGCACTATGTATTAATGCTTTGGTCTGGTACTCTATTAAAAGGAGGCCTTAATATCCCTTAGTTTCCGCTAGGACCCCGCTGCCACGGGAGGGTAGGACAAAAAATGTCATGCAAGTTCTTTTCCATAAGCACGTATGACTATATTCGGAATACATGCCTACATTAAATTGATGAATTGGAGCTAGTTCGGTGTCACCCTAGGTTATGACTGTTACATGATGAACTGCATCCGGCAAAATTCTCCATCACTGATCCATTGCCTACGAGCTTTCCATATATTGTTCTCCGCTTTTTTACTTTTCTGTTGCTATTGTTACAATCACTACAAAATATCAAAAACATTACTTTTGTTATCATTACCTTTTGCTACCGTTACCACTACTATCATATTACTTTGCTACTAAATACTTTTCTGCAGATATTAAGTTTCCAGGTGTGGTTGAATTGACAACTCAGCTGCTAATACTTGAGAATATTCTTTGGCTCCCCTTGTGTCGAATCAATAAATTTGGGTTGAATACTCTACCCTCGAAAACTGTTGCGATCCCCTATACTTGTGGGTTATCAAGACTATTTTCTGGCGCCGTTGCCGGGGAGCATAGCTCTATTCTTTGAGTCACTTGGGATTTATATCTGCTTATCATTATGAAGAACTTGAAAGATACAAGAACCAAGATTTATCCCTTAACTACGAGGGGAGGTAAGCAACTGCCATCTAGCTCTGCAGTTGATTCACCTTCTGTTTTGAGTAAGCTTGCGACACCTAAACCTGCTTCTGCCATTCATTCTGATATGTCACATGTTATTGATGATGCCACTTCTGCTATGAATGATACTTATGATGAAACTACTTCTATGCTTGATACTACTATGCCACTTGGTGAATTTCTTGATGAACAACTTGCTAGGGCTAGAGAGAATGAAATTATTGAAACTGATAATATTGACGAAAGTGATGATGAAGACTCTCCCCCTAATAAATATGAATTTCTTGTTGTTCCTGAGGGTTATGTTATGGATGAAGAAGCTACTAGAGCTATTTTAGCTTCCAATGATAGATATGATCTAAAGAGGTTATTAGCTAAATGGAAGCAGCAATCCCTTAATGCTAGAATGAAACCTGACCCTGCTTTTGCTACTTCACCTATCTATGTTACTGATAAGGATTATGAATTCTCTGTTGATCCTGATATAATTACTTTGGTTGAATCTGATCCTTTTTATGGCTATGAATCTAAAACTGTTGTGGCACATCTTACTAAATTAAATGATATAGCTACCCTGTTCACAAATGATGAGAGAACTCGTTACTTTTATATCCTTAAAATATTCCCGTTCTCGTTAAAGGGTGATGCTAAGATATGGTTTAATTCTCTTGATCCTGGTTGTGTGCGTAGTCCCCAGGATATGATTTATTACTTCTCTGCTAAATATTTCCCTGCTCATAAGAAACAAGCTGCCTTAAGGGATATATATAATTTTCTGCAAATTGAAGAAGAGAGTCTCCCACAAGCTTGGGAGAGGTTTCTCCAATTACTTAATGCTTTGACTGATCATCCTCTTAAGAAAAATAAAATACCTGATATCTTTTATAATGGACTAACCGATGCTTCCAGAGATTACCTGGATAGTTGTGCTGGTTCTGTTTTCAGGGAAAGAACACCAGATTAAGCTGGAATTCTATTAAATAATATGTTGACTAATGAAAATAATTGGACACTTCCTGAGCCTATTCCTAAACCAACTCTAAAGAAGAGAGGTGTTCTATTTCTCAGTCCTGAAGATATGCAAGAGGCAAAGAAATCCATGAAATAAAAGGGTATTAAAGCTGAAGATGTTAAGAATTTACCTCCTATTGAAGAAATACATGGTCTTAATTTACCACCTGTCGAAGAAATGCATAATTTTAATCCATCTCCTATTGAAGAAATACATGGTCATGATAACCCGACACAGGTAGTAAAGGTAAATTCTCTCTATAGATATGATAAAGCTAAAATCCCATTTACTAAGTTTGCTAGCCCATGCTTAGATGAGTTTGATAAATTTATGGTTAAGCAAGAAGACTTCAACGCTTATTTTGGTAGAGAATTAAAACACAATGCTGATATGCTTGAACACTTGGGTGATTATATGGCTAATGTCAAAGGTGAACTTAAACTTATTAGTAAACATGCTTATATGGTTACCTCTCAAGTAGAACAAGTACTTAAAGCTCAAAATGATTTGCTCAATGAATTGAATAGTAAGAATAATGATTTTGCTGTTAGAGTGGCTACTAGAACTGGTAAAATGACTCAGGAACCTTTGTATCCGGAAGGCCACCCTAAGAGAATTGAGCAAGATTCTCAGAGAAATAATATAGATGCACCTAGTCCTTCTAAAAGGAAGAAAAAGTAAAATGATAGGACTTTGCATGCTTCTAGTGAACCTATTGCTGAAACACCTGAGAATCCAAATGATATTTTTATTTCTGATGCTGAAACATAATCTGGTAATGAACCTGAAACTAGTGATAATGTTAATGATGGTGCTCAACCTAGTAATGATAATGATATAGAAATTGAACCTGCTGTCGATCTTGATAACCCACAATCAAAGAATCAACGTTATGATAAGAGAGACTTTGTTGCTAGGAAACATGGTAAAGAAAGAGAACCATGGGTTCAGAAACCCATGCCTTTTCCTCCCAAACCATCCAAGAAAAAGGATGATGAGGATTTTGAGCGCTTTGCTGAAATGATTAGACCCATCTTTTTGCGTATGCGATTAACTAATATGCTTAAAATGAATCCTTATGCTAAGTACATGAAAGAAATTGTTACTAATAAAAGAAAGATACCGGAAGCTGAAATTTCCATCATGCTTGCTAATTATACTTTTAAGGGTGGAATACCAAAGAAACTTGGAGATCCAGGAGTACCCACTATACCATGCTCCATTGAAAGAAACTATGTTAAAACTGCTTTATGTGATCTTGGAGCCGGTGTTAGTGTTATGCCTCTCTCTTTATATTGTAGACTTGATTTGAACTAGTAAGCATGCACGTGTAACACACGTATAATCATAGGAAAGAATTTCCTCCTTTGTCACAATTGGCAGACAACTATTTAAAATAAAAAAGTCTTGCAATCATATGTAAATGTCACACATCAACGGCAATCAACTGGTTGAACTTCTCCATAGAGAAGATAGAGGCATAGGCTATTTAGTCTAGTGCATAGTAAAAGGAGTTAAATATCCTAGAATGTCTATATTCTATAATGCAAACTTCATAGTAACTATGGAACGTGTAAGAATTGTCCAAATGAGCATGGCCAAGATGCAAACTTGGAACAAAATTGTAAAGTTTCTCAGAGGTACAACTCATAAAGGCCATATACTGTGGCATGGGATAAACATTGGCTTTTAAAGAAGTGAACAAAAGAAGTAAAATTGTAATATGATTCTTCATAGTTATTACATGGTCCAAAAAAATTCCCAAAAATATAAGGAAAAAAGTATAATATATTATCCGATTTAAGAACAGGCTCATGTCATACATGCATGAGAATAACGGCAAATTCACAAATAAACTTCAACCTTAATAAGTAGAACAATGTCACGTGAAGGCTTTGAATACTACATGAATCATCGGTTATAATTGTGCGGGGCCACAAAACAACTCACCAATCTAATTGATCACAATGTCATTCAATTTTACACATAGAAGCATTGGACATAGTGCTTTTAAAGGAAATGCTTTCATCTTGGTAGAGTTCCCGTTGATTGATAATGACACATAAAGTGCCATCTCTTGGTTGTTATGTTGGCAAGGAAAGTATAAACTTTACCATTCTGTTTGGGAACCGCCTATAATGTGTGTAGCATGGAAGATATCGCCATCTCTTGGTTGTTATGTTGGCAAGGAAAGTATACCGCTCAAAATATTATTCATCTCTACTTTAAAACCGAGCTCTGGCACCTCTACAAATCCCTACTCCCCTCTGCGAAGGGCCTATCTATTTACTTTTATGTTGAGTCATCCTCCTCCTATTAAAAAGCACCAGCTAGAGAGCACCTCTGTCATTTGCATTCATTACGGATTAATTTACATTGAGTATGACTTGACTGGATCTCTTTTACCATGAATTACAATGTTTAGTCAGTCCTTGATCTTTAAAGGTACTCTGCACTTATGTTTTGCGGTCTCAGAAAGGGCTAGCGAGATACCATCTTGTTATATCATATTATGATTTGTTTTGAGAAAGTGTTGTCATCCGAGATTTATTATTATTGCTCGCTAGTTGATTATGCCATTGATATGAGTAAACATGAGACCTATGCGTTATTATGAATATGGTTAGTCTATAATCTTTGCTGAAAACTTGAATGATGGCTTTACATATTTACAACAACAAGAGCAAATAGAGTTTGTAAAAGTTTTTCTTTATCACTTTCAGTTTATCAACTGAATTGCTTGAGGACAAGCAAAGGTTTAAGCTTGGGGGAGTTGATACGTCTCCGTCGTATCTACTTTTCCAAACACTTTTGCCCTTGTTTTGGACTCTAACTTGCATGATTTGAATGGAACTAACCCGGACTGACGCTGTTTTCAGCAGAATTGCCATGGTCTTATTTATGTGCAGAAACAAAAGTTCTCGGAATGACCTGAAACTTTACGGAGACT